>NW_027094160.1:132500-137500 GCF_029207755.1 Chamaea fasciata | reverse complement strand
CGATCGGCTTGCCCTCCGGAAAAGCCGGGGGACGGCGGAAAAACAAAAAAAAAAAAAAAGACAACAACAAACCAAAAAGCACCCACAGCAGCGCGTCAACGCGACCCGTGCTAAGCCACGGGGGTCGCGGGCCCGGGCAGAGGGTGGCAAACGAGGCCCGCGCCTCTTACTCCTCGCTCTCTCTCGTTTCTCTTTCCTCCACACCTCCGCCACCGCATTTTCTCGCTCTCTCTCTTCCCTTCGCCTGCACGGCCCACGACCCTTCGTCGCGCACGCTTCTCGGTGCCGCGGCTTAAGGCCGCGAGAGAAAAACAACGGAAAGAAAAAAAAAAAAAAAAAAGCCGGGCGGGCGGCCCCCACTCCGCCCGCAGGCCTAAAAAGCGGACCCCGCGTGCAAAACCCAGCCCCCGAGCCGGCAGCCACGGCAGCCGGGGCAGGCCCGACACCACGGGCCGCCCGGGCCTAGCGGCTCGATCGCGCCGGTCACCACCCGACGGGAGGGCGGGGCGCCGCCGCCCCGCCCGCGACGTATCTCGGGGCACTCTGTCGGGTTCGGGGTCCGCAGGGCCGAGGCGGCCCGGCCACCGCGGCCGGCCGCCAGCCACGCAGAAAAACTCGGCCCGCTCCGCGGGCTCCCCGGCTTAAGGCCGAGGAAGGGGGTCTCGAACAACGCACGGCTCCGGGAGGGAGGGAGAGCGGGGTGCCGCCACCCCGCGCACCCCTCGCCGGCCGACTCCCGTCACCGAGCCCCTGGAGCAACCGGGCAGGACGAGGCAAGGCCGCGCGCCCCACGGCACGTCCCCGCGGCACTTCCGACACGGACGACACACGCTGGGCAAAACAAGTCGGGAGGCGCGAGGAACGAGGCGGCGCCACCTCGGCAAGCCGGGCCCGTCCTCGGGGCTCTCGGGAAAGGCCGGGGGAGAAAAGGCCCCGGCGGCCTCGACACCGCCGAGCCCCGGTGTCACGCACCCTTCGTCGAGCCGTCGGCAGCCGACCGCAAAGAGCACGGCCGGCCGGAAAAGAACGCACCCGCGGGCAGGGCGGGGCGCCGGCTTAAGGCCGGGCAGCAAAAGGGACGAGGCGCCGCCGCCTCGCCCGCCACCATCCCCGGAGGGAATACACACTTTGGGGAGGGGAGGGCCCTCGCCCCACCCCTGAAGTCAACAACCGGACCGAAGAGGAACACGGCTCGCGGCCCTTTTCTCTCCTCCTCTCGGGCTCTGTCTCTCTCTCTCAACCCTTGTCTCTCTGTACCTCACACGGTTCTGTACCCATTCTCGATGGGCAAGACGGGGGGACCGGGACAGAGCCACGCGACTCGTCCCGCGTCAGGCGGCGCACTCTTTTTCCCTCCCTTCGCGCCGGCGACCGCACGCGCGGCCGCCGCTCTCGCGTCCGCCTCGGACACAGGCACTGCACCAGCCTGCGGGGATGCGGCCCGTCACACCCGCTCCCAGTAGACGGACAGACGGGTCCGAGGCCCCGAGCGCCTCCAAGACGTCGAGTCGACGCCACCGGGGCGCGGCGCCGGCGTGCGCCGCCGCCGACCTAGACGTAACCGGAGGATGGCGAGAACAGCGACCCCTTGGTGGACTTCCAGCCGCGCTGCGGAAAGCAGGTCTACCCGGCCCCCCCGCGGAAATCCGCCAAAGTCCAGCCGAAGCGGGGAAGACCTGGTCGCCGCGTCGCCGCCCGCCGCCGCGGCCGCCCCGCCGGCCTCTCCGCCGGCGGCCTCCCCGCCCCGGAGCCGGGTAAGACCTGGCCGGCCGGGGCCGCCCCGGAAGCGGGGCTAGACCTGTTCTCCGCGTCGCCGCCCGCCGCCGCCGCCGCCACCTCTCCGCCGCCGGCCTCTCCACCCCGGAGCCGGCTCGGCCTGGCCTTCCGGGACCGCCCCCGAAGCGGGGTAGACCTGTTCTCCGCGTCGCCGCCCGCTGCCGCCGGCCTCCCCGCCCCGGGGCCGGCTCGGCCTGGCCTGCCGGGGCCGCCCCCGAAGCGGGGTAGACCTGTTCTCCGCGTCGCCGCCCGCTGCCGCCGGCCTCTCCGCCCCGGAGCCGGCTCGGCCAGGCCTGCCGGGGCCGCCCCCGAAGCGGGGTAGACCTGTTCTCCGCGTCGCCGCCCGCTGCCGCCGGCCTCTCCGCCCCGGGGCCGGCTCGGCCAGGCCTGCCGTGGCCACCCCCGGAGCGGGGTAGACCTGTTCCCCGCGTCGCCGCCCGCCGCCGCCGCCGCCGCCTCTCCGCCGCCGGCCTCTCCGCCCCGGAGCCGGGTAGGCCCGGCCGGCCGGGGCCGCCCCGGGAGCGGGGCTAGACCTGTTCTCCGCGTCGCCGCCCGCCGCCGCCGCCGCCGCCACCTCTCCGCCGCCGGCCTCTCCGCCCCGGAGCCGGGTAGGCCCGGCCGGCCGGGGCCGCCCCGGGAGCGGGGCTAGACCTGTTCTCCGCGTCGCAGCCGCCCGCCGCCGGCTCTCCGCCGCCGGCCTCTCCGCCCCGGAGCCGGCTCGGCCTGGCCTGCCGGGGCCGCCCCGGGAGCGGGGCTAGACCTGTTCTCCGCGTCGCCGCGGCGCCGCCGCCGCCACCTCTCCGCCGCCGGCCTCTCCGCCCCGGAGCCGGGTAGGCCCGGCCGGCCGGGGCCGCCCCGGGAGCGGGGCTAGACCTGTTCTCCGCGTCGCCACCGTGGCCGCCCCGCCGGCCTCCCCGCCGCCGGCCTCACCGCCCCGGAGCCGGGTAGGCCCGGCCGGCCGGGGCCGCCCCGGGAGCGGGGCTAGACCTGTTCTCCGCGTCGCCGCCCGCCGCCGCCGCCGCCACCTCTCCGCCGCCGGCCTCTCCGCCCCGGAGCCGGGCAGGCCCGGCCGGCCGTGGCCGCTCCGGGAGCGGGGCTAGACCTGTTCTCCGCGTCGCCGCCCGCCGCCGCCGCCGCCACCTCTCCGCCGCCGGCCTCTCCGCCCCGGAGCCGGGCAGGCCCGGCCGGCCGGGGCCGCCCCGGGAGCGGGGCTAGACCTGTTCTCCGCGTCGCCGCCGCCCGCCGCCGGCTCTCCGCCGCCGGCCTCACCGCCCCGGAGCCGGCTCGGCCCGGCCGGCCGGGGCCGCCCCGGGAGCGGGGCTAGACCTGTTCTCCGCGTCGCCGCCGCCCGCCGCCGGCTCTCCGCCGCCGGCCTCTCTGCCCCGGAGCCGGCTCGGCCTCGCCTGCCGGGGCCGCCCCGGGAGCGGGGCTAGACCTGTTCTCCGCGTCGCCGCGGCGCCGCCGCCGCCACCTCTCCGCCGCCGGCCTCTCCGCCCCGGAGCCGGGTAGGCCCGGCCGGCCGGGGCCGCCCCGGGAGCGGGGCTAGACCCGTTCTCCGCGTCGCCGCCGCGGCGCCGCGACCTCTCCGCCGCCGGCCTCTCCGCCCCGGAGCCGGGTAGAGACGGCGTCCCGGGGCCGCCCCGGGAGCGGGGCTAGACCTGTTCTCCGCGTCGCCGCCGCGGCGCCCCGCCGGGCTCTCCGGCGGCGGCCGGCGGCCGCGCCTGGCCCCCGAGCGGGCTAGACCTGGCCTCCCGACGAGGCCGCTCTCTCTCGCGACCAACACCTATTTTCGACCGACTCCTCTCTCCCCCCTCCCCCCTTTCTTTTTTATTATTTTCTCATTTTTTACATGTGCTGGAAGAACGGCTCTCCCTCTGGCTCGGGACAAGAAGCTTTTCTGGGGAACAATACTCTCGGCAAACTGGAATTCATTTCCTTTCCCGCCCAGAGCCCTCCCGGCCGGCTGCGCCCCGCCCGGCCCTCGGCCCACTGACACGCCGTGCCGCCAAAAGGTCGTGGCCCGCCCGCCCCCTCCCCCCCCCACCCCCTCCCCCCCGGGATTCTACGCGGCCCCGCCCCCCCACCACAACCTATGGGGAAACAGCTGGGAAGGGGCAGCAGGGACGTGCGGGCCGAACCTGGCACCACGCCGCCGGCACCCCGCCCCGCCTCGTCCCGCCCCAGTCCGCGCCCCGCCCCGCCCCGCCCCGCCCCCGGCCCCGAACCCCGCCCCCCCTCCACGCTCCCTCCCCCCCGACCGAGGCCGTGGCGGGGCGGCGGGCAAGCGGGCGGCCGCTTTCCGGCCGGTTCTTTCACGGTCCGCAGAGGTCTTCGGCCCTCGGCGCGGGTCCAGGGGGCCGTGGGGGCTCGAGGCCGAGGCGCCCGGGGCCGGCACGAAGGCGCCGGCACGAAGCCCGCGTTCGCGGAGATGGACAGGGTGACACACACGGCCCCTCCCCCCGCCCCCCCTTTCCCCCACGCTCACGCCCCGATGCCGCCCTCTCGTGCTGCCACACGCACACACCCCCTCACGCCCACACACACACACACACACACACACACACACACACAGAGGCAGGCAGGAAGGCAGGCAGGCAGGCAGGCGGGTGCGCAGGCACCCTTAGAGTCGCATGCCCTCTCTCCCCGCCCCGAGCCCGCTCCTGCCCCTGCCCTGTGTGCGGCTGCCGCCCATCAGCGGCCGAGGTGGGCACCCCGCCCTCCACCCTCGGCTTCCTCGGCGCCCCCTTCAGCCGTCTCCCGCCCCCACCTTCAGCCGTCTCCCGCCCCCGCCCGGCGACGGCTGGGGGCGCCCCGCCCTCCACCCTCAGCCTCCCTGGCGCCGCTTTCAAACTTTTCCCGCCCGCGGCTCTTCTCCCGTCGACGCGGTCGGCGCAGCGGCAGCGGCGGCAGGGCGAGGAGCAGGCTGACAGGCGCCGAGGCGGCCAGGGCCTCGGCCGGGCGGCCCAGGAGAGCCGGTCCACCCAGGGCTCGGGCGAGCCAGGTCCGAAGGCCGGCCGCGGACGCCAACGGGTCTAGCCAGGGTAAGGTCGGCCGGGGAACACGGGTCCGCCCGGGATCTGAGCATCGGGTCCCGACTCGGGCCCGGGACAGCCGGTCTGGGCAGGAGCCGAGCGGCAGGTCCAAAGGCCGGCGGCGGAACACAGGTCTACCCAGGGGATTTGCAGCCACGGAGCAGGTGCTGCCGCCGACAACAGGTCTACCCC
>NW_027094160.1:122500-125000 GCF_029207755.1 Chamaea fasciata | reverse complement strand
GCCCCCCCGGGACGGCGATTGATCGTCAAGCGACGCTCAGACAGGCGTAGCCCCGGGAGGAACCCGGGGCCGCAAGTGCGTTCGAAGTGTCGATGATCAATGTGTCCTGCAATTCACATTAATTCTCGCAGCTAGCTGCGTTCTTCATCGACGCACGAGCCGAGTGATCCACCGCTAAGAGTTGTCTGGCTTTCGGCACCGACCCCGCGCGCGCGGAGGGGCCGGGACCGCTCGCGTGAAGCGGCCCCCTTTTTCGCTTGCGGCGAGGACGCCGTGGCGGCGCGCCTCGCTCCGAACCGTACCGGCACACGTGAACGGAGGAAAAGGAGGAGGAGGGGGGGGGAAACGCCCCCCCCGCACGAAACGGTCCGAAGGCCGGCCGGCCGAAAGGCGGGGAGGCCCGCGCCCCCGACCGCCTCCCCCCGCGAGGGGAGACGCCGCCTACGCGCGAGGACCTTCGGAGGCGGCCCAGGCGCCCGGGCTCGGCCCGGTCTCCGCACGGAGGGCGCGCCGCGCGGCGCGCGCCGGACCGCGGGGGCGCGGCGCCCCGCCCGGCCACTTTCACGGGACGACGCGCTCACCTGAGCCGGGGGCGCGGCCGTCGGCCCCCGCTCGCGCTTTTTCCCTTTTCCCCTCGACCGCTCCGCGGACTCGCGCCGCGCCGCCGCCCCGGAGACGCGGCCGACCCGCTCTCCCCAGCGGCCTTACGACGCCCGAGAACGACGCGCGGCGACCGCCGCCTCGCCGACGCGCCCCCGGCGGGACCGCTCCCGCCGCGAGGCCGGCGCCTCTGCCGGCCGCGCTCCGCCGCCGGCGCCGGCGCCGGAGGCGAGGCGCCGCCGCGTCCCGAGCCGGCACCGCGGGCGCCCGGGGCCTGCCGGGCGGCAGACCCGCCGCCTCTGCGGCCGCACTCCCGGGACCGCCCCCCGCCTCTTCGCGCCGCCGGGAACCCCCTGTTCCGCGGGGCACGCGCCCGGCGGAAGGCGTGACGGGGCCGAGCCCGGGGGGGCAACGCCCGCCCTCCTCGCTTCCGCTCAGAGAACGGGCGGGTGCGCGCCCCCGCGGCCGCCCGCACCGCCTTCCGTTCGGCCCGCGCGCGGCCCGGGAAAGGGCGACGGGGAAGCGACGGGCGGGGCCCGGGCCGGGACCGCCGCAGGCGACGGCGGGCGCCTTGCGGCCGACCGTCCCCCCGGAGGGGGGACACCCGCCGAGCGGCGACGCCGCCGCTCGGCCGCGGGGTCGCCGTGCACTCGTCGGCGTCCGGCCACGGAGGGACCGGGCAGAGCGCTCGCCCGGGCGGGCCAGCGGCCGAGCCAAGGACGGCCGGCGGGCGGCGCCGCCGGCGCCTTCCGGGAGAAGGAAGGCCGTCGAGGGGAGAGGCGCCGCCGCGCCCGAAGCGGCGCCGCGACGCGACGCCGCCGCGGCGGCGGCCGAGGAAAGGGAGCGCGGCGGGCTCCGGCGGCCCAAACCCCGCAGCTGAGGCAAGGCGGAGGGCACGCGCCCTCCGCCGGCAGTCGCGCCCGCATTCGAGGCGGGGGGGCGGGGTCCGGCCCCGCGGCCGACCCGGCCACGCGCCGCGGCCTCTCCGCCGAGGCCGGGCCGCGGAGAGGGGGGGGCAGGGCGCCCCTCCCCGGCGCGGCGCGGGTTGGCCCCGCGCGCGCGGCGGGACGACGGCGGCAACGACGACGACGACGACGACCAGGAGGTGCGGCCGGTCGCAACGGAACGCGCCGCCGCAGGGGATCGGCGGGAGTGGCTCCCCACCCCTTCGAGGGCGCCCGCGCCACCGCCCGGCACACCTGCCGCCGCCGCCGCCGCCGTCGCCACCGCCGCCGCCGCCGCCGGCGGCGGGCCCGCGCCGAACCGCCCGAGTCTTTGAACCTCCGCCCGGGCTCGGCGGCCTTTCGGCCCCCCCGGCTTCCTTCGGCGTTTGGCGACGCCGAGGCGAGGAGACCGGCGGACCGCCGAGACGCGGAGCGCTAGGTACCTGGCCCTGGGGCGAGGGAAACGACCTGCATGGCCCCGCCGGGGTGCCTCCCCCACTGCCGCCCTCGGGGGAGCGTCCGCCGGCGGGGGCGCGCCCGACATCCGCCGCCTTCGCCGCGGCGTCCGTCTCGGGACCCCGGGGTTCCCCTCAGTAACCCGGCACCGCGCCCGAGACGACGGCCGCGGCTCGGGCCGCCCCGCCGGAGCGGGGACGCGGCCCGGCCGCCCGAGAACCTCGCGCGCCCGCAAGCGCGACCCGGAACGCCCGGAGGCCCGGGAGCCCCTCTCCTCTTCCGCGCCAGCGGCGGGGGCCCGTTCGGCCGAGAGCGGGAGGACGGGGGGGCGGGGGATTTCGCCGGGCGGCGAAAGCCACCCACCACCCACCAGCCCCCACTCCCCGGTGCGGGAAGGGCCGGAGGAGCCGCCTCCTTCTCCGATCCCCGAAGGCTTCTCGGGCGTCCCCTTTTCTCCCTCGCCTTTAGCCCTCGCCCGCCGAGGCGGCGACGGCCGGGAC
>NW_027094160.1:112500-117500 GCF_029207755.1 Chamaea fasciata | reverse complement strand
CGAGCCGTCGGCAGCCGACCGCAAAGAGCACGGCCGGCCGGAAAAGAACGCACCCGCGGGCAGGGCGGGGCGCCAGCTTAAGGCCGGGCAGCAAAAGGGACGAGGCGCCGCCGCCTCGCCCGCCACCATCCCCGGAGGGAATACACACTTTGGGGAGGGGAGGGCCCTCGCCCCACCCCTGAAGTCAACAACCGGACCAAAGAGGAACACGGCTCGCGGCCCTTTTCTCTCCTCCTCTCGGGCTCTGTCTCTCTCTCTCAACCCTTGTCTCTCTGTACCTCACACGGTTCTGTACCCATTCCCGATGGGCAAGACGGGGGGACCGGGACAGAGCCACGCGACTCGTCCCGCGTCAGGCGGCGCACTCTTTTTCCTTCCCTTCGCGCCGGCGACCGCACGCGCGGCCGCCGCTCTCGCGTCCGCCTCGGACACAGGCACTGCACCAGCCTGCGGGGATGCGGCCCGTCACACCCGCTCCCAGTAGACGGACAGACGGGTCCGAGGCCCCGAGCGCCTCCAAGACGTCGAGTCGACGCCACCGGGGCGCGGCGCCGGCGTGCGCCGCCGCCGACCTAGACGTAACCGGAGGATGGCGAGAACAGCGACCCCTTGGTGGACTTCCAGCCGCGCTGCGGAAAGCAGGTCTACCCGGCCCCCCCGCGGAAATCCGCCAAAGTCCAGCCGAAGCGGGGAAGACCTGGTCGCCGCGTCGCCGCCCGCCGCCGCGGCCGCCCCGCCGGCCTCTCCGCCGGCGGCCTCCCCGCCCCGGAGCCGGGTAAGACCTGGCCGGCCGGGGCCGCCCCGGAAGCGGGGCTAGACCTGTTCTCCGCGTCGCCGCCCGCCGCCGCCGCCGCCACCTCTCCGCCGCCGGCCTCTCCACCCCGGAGCCGGCTCGGCCTGGCCTTCCGGGACCGCCCCCGAAGCGGGGTAGACCTGTTCTCCGCGTCGCCGCCCGCTGCCGCCGGCCTCCCCGCCCCGGGGCCGGCTCGGCCTGGCCTTCCGGGGCCACCCCCGAAGCGGGGTAGACCTGTTCTCCGCGTCGCCGCCCGCTGCCGCCGGCCTCTCCGCCCCGGAGCCGGCTCGGCCAGGCCTGCCGGGGCCGCCCCCGGAGCGGGGTAGACCTGTTCTCCGCGTCGCCGCCCGCTGCCGCCGGCCTCTCCGCCCCGGGGCCGGCTCGGCCAGGCCTGCCGTGGCCACCCCCGGAGCGGGGTAGACCTGTTCCCCGCGTCGCCGCCCGCCGCCGCCGCCGCCTCTCCGCCGCCGGCCTCTCCGCCCCGGAGCCGGGTAGGCCCGGCCGGCCGGGGCCGCCCCGGGAGCGGGGCTAGACCTGTTCTCCGCGTCGCCGCCGCCCGCCGCCGGCTCTCCGCCGCCGGCCTCACCGCCCCGGAGCCGGGTAGGCCCGGCCGGCCGGGGCCGCCCCGGGAGCGGGGCTAGACCTGTTCTCCGCGTCGCCGCCGCCCGCCGCCGGCTCTCCGCCGCCGGCCTCTCCGCCCCGGAGCCGGCTCGGCCTGGCCTGCCGGGGCCGCTCCGGGAGCGGGGCTAGACCTGTTCTCCGCGTCGCCGCCCGCCGCCGCCGCCGCCGCCGCCTCTCCGCCGCCGGCCTCTCCGCCCCGGAGCCGGGTAGGCCCGGCCGGCCGGGGCCGCCCCGGGAGCGGGGCTAGACCTGTTCTCCGCGTCGCCACCGTGGCCGCCCCGCCGGCCTCCCCGCCGCCGGCCTCACCGCCCCGGAGCCGGGTAGGCCCGGCCGGCCGGGGCCGCCCCGGGAGCGGGGCTAGACCCGTTCTCCGCGTCGCCGCCGCGGCGCCGCGACCTCTCCGCCGCCGGCCTCTCCGCCCCGGAGCCGGGTAGAGACGGCGTCCCGGGGCCGCCCCGGGAGCGGGGCTAGACCTGTTCTCCGCGTCGCCGCCGCGGCGCCCCGCCGGGCTCTCCGGCGGCGGCCGGCGGCCGCGCCTGGCCCCCGAGCGGGCTAGACCTGGCCTCCCGACGAGGCCGCTCTCTCTCGCGACCAACACCTATTTTCGACCGACTCCTCTCTCCCCCCTCCCCCCTTTCTTTTTTATTATTTTCTCATTTTTTACATGTGCTGGAAGAACGGCTCTCCCTCTGGCTCGGGACAAGAAGCTTTTCTGGGGAACAATACTCTCGGCAAACTGGAATTCATTTCCTTTCCCGCCCAGAGCCCTCCCGGCCGGCTGCGCCCCGCCCGGCCCTCGGCCCACTGACACGCCGTGCCGCCAAAAGGTCGTGGCCCGCCCGCCCCCTCCCCCCCCCCCCCCCCCCCCCCCGGGATTCTACGCGGCCCCGCCCCCCCACCACAACCTATGGGGAAACAGCTGGGAAGGGGCAGCAGGGACGTGCGGGCCGAACCTGGCACCACGCCGCCGGCACCCCGCCCCGCCTCGTCCCGCCCCAGTCCGCGCCCCGCCCCGCCCCGCCCCGCCCCCGGCCCCGAACCCCGCCCCCCCTCCACGCTCCCTCCCCCCCGACCGAGGCCGTGGCGGGGCGGCGGGCAAGCGGGCGGCCGCTTTCCGGCCGGTTCTTTCACGGTCCGCAGAGGTCTTCGGCCCTCGGCGCGGGTCCAGGGGGCCGTGGGGGCTCGAGGCCGAGGCGCCCGGGGCCGGCACGAAGGCGCCGGCACGAAGCCCGCGTTCGCGGAGATGGACACGGTGACACACACGGCCCCTCCCCCCGCCCCCCCTTTCCCCCACGCTCACGCCCCGATGCCGCCCTCTCGTGCTGCCACACGCACACACCCCCTCACGCCCACACACACACACACACACACAGAGGCAGGCAGGAAGGCAGGCAGGCAGGCAGGCAGGCGGGTGCGCAGGCACCCTTAGAGTCGCATGCCCTCTCTCCCCGCCCCGAGCCCGCTCCTGCCCCTGCCCTGTGTGCGGCTGCCGCCCATCAGCGGCCGAGGAGGGGCACCCCGCCCTCCACCCTCGGCTTCCTCGGCGCCCCCTTCAGCCGTCTCCCGCCCCCACCTTCAGCCGTCTCCCGCCCCCGCCCGGCGACGGCTGGGGGCGCCCCGCCCTCCACCCTCAGCCTCCCTGGCGCCGCTTTCAAACTTTTCCCGCCCGCGGCTCTTCTCCCGTCGACGCGGTCGGCGCAGCGGCAGCGGCGGCAGGGCGAGGAGCAGGCTGACAGGCGCCGAGGCGGCCAGGGCCTCGGCCGGGCGGCCCAGGAGAGCCGGTCCACCCAGGGCTCGGGCGAGCCAGGTCCGAAGGCCGGCCGCGGACGCCAACGGGTCTAGCCAGGGTAAGGTCGGCCGGGGAACACGGGTCCGCCCGGGATCTGAGCATCGGGTCCCGACTCGGGCCCGGGACAGCCGGTCTGGGCAGGAGCCGAGCGGCAGGTCCAAAGGCCGGCGGCGGAACACAGGTCTACCCAGGGGATTTGCAGCCACGGAGCAGGTGCTGCCGCCGACAACAGGTCTACCCCAGGAAACAACTCCGGCCGCGGACAGCTGGTCTACCCCAGGAACTAAGTCCGGCCGCGGACAGAAGGTCTACCCTTTGGAAACGACGCCGGCCGCGGACAGCAGGTCTACCCCGCGGCCTTCGGCAGCCAGGGACCAAGGCCGTCCGCGGACAGAAGGTCTACCCCAAGAAACGAGGCCGGCCGCGGACAGAAGGTCTACCCCGGGGCAGTCGGCAGCCAGGGACTAAGTCCGGCCGCGGACACCAGGTCTACCCCAGGAAACGACTCCGGCCGCGGACAGCGGGTCTACCAAGGGGGCCTTCGGCAGCCAGGGACCAAGTCCGGTCGCGGACAGCAGGTCTACCCCGGGGCAGTCGGCAGCCAGGGACCAAGTCCGTCCGCGGACAGAAGGTCTACCCCAAGAAACGAGGCCGGCCGCGGACAGCTGGTCTACCCCGGGGCAGTCGGCAGCCAGGGACCAAGTCCGGTCGCGGACAGCAGGTCTACCCCGGGGGCCTTCGGCAGCCAGGGACCAAGTCCGGCCGCGGACAGCCGGTCTACCCCTAAGGGCCGGCAGCCAGGGACCAAGTCCGACCGCGGACAGCAGGTCTACCCCGGGGCCGTCGGCAGCCAGGGATCAAGTCCGGCCGCGGACAGCTGGTCTACCCCGGGGCAGTCGGCAGCCAGGGACCAAGTCCGGCCGCGGACAGAAGGTCTACCCTTTGGAAACGACGCCGGCCGCGGACAGCAGGTCTACCCCGCGGCCTTCGGCAGCCAGGGACCAAGGCCGCCTGAGGACAGAAGGTCTACCCCAAGAAACGAGGCCGGCCGCGGACAGCTGGTCTACCCCGGGGCAGTCGGCAGCCAGGGACTAAGTCCGGCCGCGGACACCAGGTCTACCCCAGGAAACGACTCCGGCCGCGGACAGCGGGTCTACCAAGGGGGCCTTCGGCAGCCAGGGACCAAGTCCGGCCGCGGACAGCCGGTCTACCCCTAAGGGCCGGCAGCCAGGGACCAAGTCCGACCGCGGACAGCAGGTCTACCCCGGGGCCGTCGGCAGCCAGGGATCAAGTCCGGCCGCGGACAGCTGGTCTACCCCGGGGCCGTCGGCAGCCAGGGACTAAGTCCGGCCGCGGACAGCTGGTCTACCCCTAAGGGCCGGCAGCCAGGGACTAAGTCCGGCCGCGGACAGCAGGTCTACCCCTTGGAAACGACGCCGGCCGCGGACAGCAGGTCTACCCCGGGGCCGTCGGCAGCCAGGGATCAAGTCCGGCCGCGGACAGCTGGTCTACCCCTAAGGGCCGGCAGCCAGGGACTAAGTCCGGCCGCGGACAGCTGGTCTACCCCTAAGGGCCGGCTGCCAGGGACTAAGTCCGGTCGCGGAAAGCAGGTCTACCCCGGGGCATCCGGCAGCCAGGGACCAAGTCCGGCCGCGGACAGCTGGTCTACCCCCAAGGGCCGGCTGCCAGGGACTAAGTCCGGCCGCGGACAGCAGGTCTACCCCTTGGAAACGACGCCGGCCGCGGACAGCAGGTCTACCCCGGGGCATCCGGCAGCCAGTGACCAAGTCCGGCCGC
>NW_027094160.1:95000-100000 GCF_029207755.1 Chamaea fasciata | reverse complement strand
CGACGGGAAGCGAATTGGAAAGGAGACCGCCCTGCCCGAGCACCCGGACACCGCCGTGGCTTGAGTCCCCGTGACGGGGAGCCCCGGAAGAGCCGGGCCGCCGGGGGCCCTCTCCGACGCCACCCGAAAAGCCTCATCGATCAGACGGAAGGCGGCCGCAGAAGCGGCCGCCGGGCCCCACGGCCACGCTTCCTGGGACAACAGACACGGCAACCCGGCCGCAGCGGAGGAGGAGCGCGGGGGGTGCCGCCACCCGCCCCGCCCGACAGCGGCTGCGCAACGAGACCGAGGCGGCACGGGGCGCCGTCCGAGCGTGCGAGAAAGCGCCACCGACCACGCCGCGGGCCACCGGCTTTCGCCCGCCTCGCAGCGATCGGCTTGCCCTCCGGAAAAGCCGGGGGACGGCGGAAAAACAAAAAAAAAAAAAAAGACAACAACAAACCAAAAAGCACCCACAGCAGCGCGTCAACGCGACCCGTGCTAAGCCACGGGGGTCGCGGGCCCGGGCAGAGGGTGGCAAACGAGGCCCGCGCCTCTTACTCCTCGCTCTCTCTCGTTTCTCTTTCCTCCACACCTCCGCCACCGCATTTTCTCGCTCTCTCTCTTCCCTTCGCCTGCACGGCCCACGACCCTTCGTCGCGCACGCTTCTCGGTGCCGCGGCTTAAGGCCGCGAGAGAAAAACAACGGAAAGAAAAAAAAAAAAAAAAAGCCGGGCGGGCGGCCCCCACTCCGCCCGCAGGCCTAAAAAGCGGACCCCGCGTGCAAAACCCAGCCCCCGAGCCGGCAGCCACGGCAGCCGGGGCAGGCCCGACACCACGGGCCGCCCGGGCCTAGCGGCTCGATCGCGCCGGTCACCACCCGACGGGAGGGCGGGGCGCCGCCGCCCCGCCCGCGACGTATCTCGGGGCACTCTGTCGGGTTCGGGGTCCGCAGGGCCGAGGCGGCCCGGCCACCGCGGCCGGCCGCCAGCCACGCAGAAAAACTCGGCCCGCTCCGCGGGCTCCCCGGCTTAAGGCCGAGGAAGGGGGTCTCGAACAACGCACGGCTCCGGGAGGGAGGGAGAGCGGGGTGCCGCCACCCCGCGCACCCCTCGCCGGCCGACTCCCGTCACCGAGCCCCTGGAGCAACCGGGCAGGACGAGGCAAGGCCGCGCGCCCCACGGCACGTCCCCGCGGCACTTCCGACACGGACGACACACGCTGGGCAAAACAAGTCGGGAGGCGCGAGGAACGAGGCGGCGCCACCTCGGCAAGCCGGGCCCGTCCTCGGGGCTCTCGGGAAAGGCCGGGGGAGAAAAGGCCCCGGCGGCCTCGACACCGCCGAGCCCCGGTGTCACGCACCCTTCGTCGAGCCGTCGGCAGCCGACCGCAAAGAGCACGGCCGGCCGGAAAAGAACGCACCCGCGGGCAGGGCGGGGCGCCGGCTTAAGGCCGGGCAGCAAAAGGGACGAGGCGCCGCCGCCTCGCCCGCCACCATCCCCGGAGGGAATACACACTTTGGGGAGGGGAGGGCCCTCGCCCCACCCCTGAAGTCAACAACCGGACCGAAGAGGAACACGGCTCGCGGCCCTTTTCTCTCCTCCTCTCGGGCTCTGTCTCTCTCTCTCAACCCTTGTCTCTCTGTACCTCACACGGTTCTGTACCCATTCTCGATGGGCAAGACGGGGGGACCGGGACAGAGCCACGCGACTCGTCCCGCGTCAGGCGGCGCACTCTTTTTCCCTCCCTTCGCGCCGGCGACCGCACGCGCGGCCGCCGCTCTCGCGTCCGCCTCGGACACAGGCACTGCACCAGCCTGCGGGGATGCGGCCCGTCACACCCGCTCCCAGTAGACGGACAGACGGGTCCGAGGCCCCGAGCGCCTCCAAGACGTCGAGTCGACGCCACCGGGGCGCGGCGCCGGCGTGCGCCGCCGCCGACCTAGACGTAACCGGAGGATGGCGAGAACAGCGACCCCTTGGTGGACTTCCAGCCGCGCTGCGGAAAGCAGGTCTACCCGGCCCCCCCGCGGAAATCCGCCAAAGTCCAGCCGAAGCGGGGAAGACCTGGTCGCCGCGTCGCCGCCCGCCGCCGCGGCCGCCCCGCCGGCCTCTCCGCCGGCGGCCTCCCCGCCCCGGAGCCGGGTAAGACCTGGCCGGCCGGGGCCGCCCCGGAAGCGGGGCTAGACCTGTTCTCCGCGTCGCCGCCCGCCGCCGCCGCCGCCACCTCTCCGCCGCCGGCCTCTCCACCCCGGAGCCGGCTCGGCCTGGCCTTCCGGGACCGCCCCCGAAGCGGGGTAGACCTGTTCTCCGCGTCGCCGCCCGCTGCCGCCGGCCTCCCCGCCCCGGGGCCGGCTCGGCCTGGCCTGCCGGGGCCGCCCCCGAAGCGGGGTAGACCTGTTCTCCGCGTCGCCGCCCGCTGCCGCCGGCCTCTCCGCCCCGGAGCCGGCTCGGCCAGGCCTGCCGGGGCCGCCCCCGAAGCGGGGTAGACCTGTTCTCCGCGTCGCCGCCCGCTGCCGCCGGCCTCTCCGCCCCGGGGCCGGCTCGGCCAGGCCTGCCGTGGCCACCCCCGGAGCGGGGTAGACCTGTTCCCCGCGTCGCCGCCCGCCGCCGCCGCCGCCGCCTCTCCGCCGCCGGCCTCTCCGCCCCGGAGCCGGGTAGGCCCGGCCGGCCGGGGCCGCCCCGGGAGCGGGGCTAGACCTGTTCTCCGCGTCGCCGCCCGCCGCCGCCGCCGCCGCCACCTCTCCGCCGCCGGCCTCTCCGCCCCGGAGCCGGGTAGGCCCGGCCGGCCGGGGCCGCCCCGGGAGCGGGGCTAGACCTGTTCTCCGCGTCGCAGCCGCCCGCCGCCGGCTCTCCGCCGCCGGCCTCTCCGCCCCGGAGCCGGCTCGGCCTGGCCTGCCGGGGCCGCCCCGGGAGCGGGGCTAGACCTGTTCTCCGCGTCGCCGCGGCGCCGCCGCCGCCACCTCTCCGCCGCCGGCCTCTCCGCCCCGGAGCCGGGTAGGCCCGGCCGGCCGGGGCCGCCCCGGGAGCGGGGCTAGACCTGTTCTCCGCGTCGCCACCGTGGCCGCCCCGCCGGCCTCCCCGCCGCCGGCCTCACCGCCCCGGAGCCGGGTAGGCCCGGCCGGCCGGGGCCGCCCCGGGAGCGGGGCTAGACCTGTTCTCCGCGTCGCCGCCCGCCGCCGCCGCCGCCACCTCTCCGCCGCCGGCCTCTCCGCCCCGGAGCCGGGCAGGCCCGGCCGGCCGTGGCCGCTCCGGGAGCGGGGCTAGACCTGTTCTCCGCGTCGCCGCCCGCCGCCGCCGCCGCCGCCGCCTCTCCGCCGCCGGCCTCTCCGCCCCGGAGCCGGGTAGGCCCGGCCGGCCGGGGCCGCCCCGGGAGCGGGGCTAGACCTGTTCTCCGCGTCGCCACCGTGGCCGCCCCGCCGGCCTCCCCGCCGCCGGCCTCACCGCCCCGGAGCCGGGTAGGCCCGGCCGGCCGGGGCCGCCCCGGGAGCGGGGCTAGACCCGTTCTCCGCGTCGCCGCCGCGGCGCCGCGACCTCTCCGCCGCCGGCCTCTCCGCCCCGGAGCCGGGTAGAGACGGCGTCCCGGGGCCGCCCCGGGAGCGGGGCTAGACCTGTTCTCCGCGTCGCCGCCGCGGCGCCCCGCCGGGCTCTCCGGCGGCGGCCGGCGGCCGCGCCTGGCCCCCGAGCGGGCTAGACCTGGCCTCCCGACGAGGCCGCTCTCTCTCGCGACCAACACCTATTTTCGACCGACTCCTCTCTCCCCCCTCCCCCCTTTCTTTTTTATTATTTTCTCATTTTTTACATGTGCTGGAAGAACGGCTCTCCCTCTGGCTCGGGACAAGAAGCTTTTCTGGGGAACAATACTCTCGGCAAACTGGAATTCATTTCCTTTCCCGCCCAGAGCCCTCCCGGCCGGCTGCGCCCCGCCCGGCCCTCGGCCCACTGACACGCCGTGCCGCCAAAAGGTCGTGGCCCGCCCGCCCCCTCCCCCCCCCACCCCCTCCCCCCCGGGATTCTACGCGGCCCCGCCCCCCCACCACAACCTATGGGGAAACAGCTGGGAAGGGGCAGCAGGGACGTGCGGGCCGAACCTGGCACCACGCCGCCGGCACCCCGCCCCGCCTCGTCCCGCCCCAGTCCGCGCCCCGCCCCGCCCCGCCCCGCCCCCGGCCCCGAACCCCGCCCCCCCTCCACGCTCCCTCCCCCCCGACCGAGGCCGTGGCGGGGCGGCGGGCAAGCGGGCGGCCGCTTTCCGGCCGGTTCTTTCACGGTCCGCAGAGGTCTTCGGCCCTCGGCGCGGGTCCAGGGGGCCGTGGGGGCTCGAGGCCGAGGCGCCCGGGGCCGGCACGAAGGCGCCGGCACGAAGCCCGCGTTCGCGGAGATGGACAGGGTGACACACACGGCCCCTCCCCCCGCCCCCCCTTTCCCCCACGCTCACGCCCCGATGCCGCCCTCTCGTGCTGCCACACGCACACACCCCCTCACGCCCACACACACACACACACACACACACACACACACAGAGGCAGGCAGGAAGGCAGGCAGGCAGGCAGGCGGGTGCGCAGGCACCCTTAGAGTCGCATGCCCTCTCTCCCCGCCCCGAGCCCGCTCCTGCCCCTGCCCTGTGTGCGGCTGCCGCCCATCAGCGGCCGAGGTGGGCACCCCGCCCTCCACCCTCGGCTTCCTCGGCGCCCCCTTCAGCCGTCTCCCGCCCCCACCTTCAGCCGTCTCCCGCCCCCGCCCGGCGACGGCTGGGGGCGCCCCGCCCTCCACCCTCAGCCTCCCTGGCGCCGCTTTCAAACTTTTCCCGCCCGCGGCTCTTCTCCCGTCGACGCGGTCGGCGCAGCGGCAGCGGCGGCAGGGCGAGGAGCAGGCTGACAGGCGCCGAGGCGGCCAGGGCCTCGGCCGGGCGGCCCAGGAGAGCCGGTCCACCCAGGGCTCGGGCGAGCCAGGTCCGAAGGCCGGCCGCGGACGCCAACGGGTCTAGCCAGGGTAAGGTCGGCCGGGGAACACGGGTCCGCC
>NW_027094160.1:85000-87500 GCF_029207755.1 Chamaea fasciata | reverse complement strand
GGCGGCCGCCGAGGAAAAAGCGCTTCCCTCGCCGACGCGCCCGCCTCCCTTCCCTCCGGGCACCGGCCGGCCGCCGCCGCCGCCGCCGCCGCCGGCCGCCGCGGACGACGGGCCTGCGAGGCGACCCCAGCCGCGCCGCCGGGGTGAGCCCCCCCGGGACGGCGATTGATCGTCAAGCGACGCTCAGACAGGCGTAGCCCCGGGAGGAACCCGGGGCCGCAAGTGCGTTCGAAGTGTCGATGATCAATGTGTCCTGCAATTCACATTAATTCTCGCAGCTAGCTGCGTTCTTCATCGACGCACGAGCCGAGTGATCCACCGCTAAGAGTTGTCTGGCTTTCGGCACCGACCCCGCGCGCGCGGAGGGGCCGGGACCGCTCGCGTGAAGCGGCCCCCTTTTTCGCTTGCGGCGAGGACGCCGTGGCGGCGCGCCTCGCTCCGAACCGTACCGGCACACGTGAACGGAGGAAAAGGAGGAGGAGGGGGGGGGAAACGCCCCCCCCGCACGAAACGGTCCGAAGGCCGGCCGGCCGAAAGGCGGGGAGGCCCGCGCCCCCGACCGCCTCCCCCCGCGAGGGGAGACGCCGCCTACGCGCGAGGACCTTCGGAGGCGGCCCAGGCGCCCGGGCTCGGCCCGGTCTCCGCACGGAGGGCGCGCCGCGCGGCGCGCGCCGGACCGCGGGGGCGCGGCGCCCCGCCCGGCCACTTTCACGGGACGACGCGCTCACCTGAGCCGGGGGCGCGGCCGTCGGCCCCCGCTCGCGCTTTTTCCCTTTTCCCCTCGACCGCTCCGCGGACTCGCGCCGCGCCGCCGCCCCGGAGACGCGGCCGACCCGCTCTCCCCAGCGGCCTTACGACGCCCGAGAACGACGCGCGGCGACCGCCGCCTCGCCGACGCGCCCCCGGCGGGACCGCTCCCGCCGCGAGGCCGGCGCCTCTGCCGGCCGCGCTCCGCCGCCGGCGCCGGCGCCGGAGGCGAGGCGCCGCCGCGTCCCGAGCCGGCACCGCGGGCGCCCGGGGCCTGCCGGGCGGCAGACCCGCCGCCTCTGCGGCCGCACTCCCGGGACCGCCCCCCGCCTCTTCGCGCCGCCGGGAACCCCCTGTTCCGCGGGGCACGCGCCCGGCGGAAGGCGTGACGGGGCCGAGCCCGGGGGGGCAACGCCCGCCCTCCTCGCTTCCGCTCAGAGAACGGGCGGGTGCGCGCCCCCGCGGCCGCCCGCACCGCCTTCCGTTCGGCCCGCGCGCGGCCCGGGAAAGGGCGACGGGGAAGCGACGGGCGGGGCCCGGGCCGGGACCGCCGCAGGCGACGGCGGGCGCCTTGCGGCCGACCGTCCCCCCGGAGGGGGGACACCCGCCGAGCGGCGACGCCGCCGCTCGGCCGCGGGGTCGCCGTGCACTCGTCGGCGTCCGGCCACGGAGGGACCGGGCAGAGCGCTCGCCCGGGCGGGCCAGCGGCCGAGCCAAGGACGGCCGGCGGGCGGCGCCGCCGGCGCCTTCCGGGAGAAGGAAGGCCGTCGAGGGGAGAGGCGCCGCCGCGCCCGAAGCGGCGCCGCGACGCGACGCCGCCGCGGCGGCGGCCGAGGAAAGGGAGCGCGGCGGGCTCCGGCGGCCCAAACCCCGCAGCTGAGGCAAGGCGGAGGGCACGCGCCCTCCGCCGGCAGTCGCGCCCGCATTCGAGGCGGGGGGGCGGGGTCCGGCCCCGCGGCCGACCCGGCCACGCGCCGCGGCCTCTCCGCCGAGGCCGGGCCGCGGAGAGGGGGGGGCAGGGCGCCCCTCCCCGGCGCGGCGCGGGTTGGCCCCGCGCGCGCGGCGGGACGACGGCGGCAACGACGACGACGACGACGACCAGGAGGTGCGGCCGGTCGCAACGGAACGCGCCGCCGCAGGGGATCGGCGGGAGTGGCTCCCCACCCCTTCGAGGGCGCCCGCGCCACCGCCCGGCACACCTGCCGCCGCCGCCGCCGCCGTCGCCACCGCCGCCGCCGCCGCCGGCGGCGGGCCCGCGCCGAACCGCCCGAGTCTTTGAACCTCCGCCCGGGCTCGGCGGCCTTTCGGCCCCCCCGGCTTCCTTCGGCGTTTGGCGACGCCGAGGCGAGGAGACCGGCGGACCGCCGAGACGCGGAGCGCTAGGTACCTGGCCCTGGGGCGAGGGAAACGACCTGCATGGCCCCGCCGGGGTGCCTCCCCCACTGCCGCCCTCGGGGGAGCGTCCGCCGGCGGGGGCGCGCCCGACATCCGCCGCCTTCGCCGCGGCGTCCGTCTCGGGACCCCGGGGTTCCCCTCAGTAACCCGGCACCGCGCCCGAGACGACGGCCGCGGCTCGGGCCGCCCCGCCGGAGCGGGGACGCGGCCCGGCCGCCCGAGAACCTCGCGCGCCCGCAAGCGCGACCCGGAACGCCCGGAGGCCCGGGAGCCCCTCTCCTCTTCCGCGCCAGCGGCGGGGGCCCGTTCGGCCGAGAGCGGGAGGATGGGGGGGCGGGGGATTTCGCCGGGCGGCGAA
>NW_027094160.1:75000-80000 GCF_029207755.1 Chamaea fasciata | reverse complement strand
CGACACGGACGACACACGCTGGGCAAAACAAGTCGGGAGGCGCGAGGAACGAGGCGGCGCCACCTCGGCAAGCCGGGCCCGTCCTCGGGGCTCTCGGGAAAGGCCGGGGGAGAAAAGGCCCCGGCGGCCTCGACACCGCCGAGCCCCGGTGTCACGCACCCTTCGTCGAGCCGTCGGCAGCCGACCGCAAAGAGCACGGCCGGCCGGAAAAGAACGCACCCGCGGGCAGGGCGGGGCGCCGGCTTAAGGCCGGGCAGCAAAAGGGACGAGGCGCCGCCGCCTCGCCCGCCACCATCCCCGGAGGGAATACACACTTTGGGGAGGGGAGGGCCCTCGCCCCACCCCTGAAGTCAACAACCGGACCGAAGAGGAACACGGCTCGCGGCCCTTTTCTCTCCTCCTCTCGGGCTCTGTCTCTCTCTCTCAACCCTTGTCTCTCTGTACCTCACACGGTTCTGTACCCATTCTCGATGGGCAAGACGGGGGGACCGGGACAGAGCCACGCGACTCGTCCCGCGTCAGGCGGCGCACTCTTTTTCCCTCCCTTCGCGCCGGCGACCGCACGCGCGGCCGCCGCTCTCGCGTCCGCCTCGGACACAGGCACTGCACCAGCCTGCGGGGATGCGGCCCGTCACACCCGCTCCCAGTAGACGGACAGACGGGTCCGAGGCCCCGAGCGCCTCCAAGACGTCGAGTCGACGCCACCGGGGCGCGGCGCCGGCGTGCGCCGCCGCCGACCTAGACGTAACCGGAGGATGGCGAGAACAGCGACCCCTTGGTGGACTTCCAGCCGCGCTGCGGAAAGCAGGTCTACCCGGCCCCCCCGCGGAAATCCGCCAAAGTCCAGCCGAAGCGGGGAAGACCTGGTCGCCGCGTCGCCGCCCGCCGCCGCGGCCGCCCCGCCGGCCTCTCCGCCGGCGGCCTCCCCGCCCCGGAGCCGGGTAAGACCTGGCCGGCCGGGGCCGCCCCGGAAGCGGGGCTAGACCTGTTCTCCGCGTCGCCGCCCGCCGCCGCCGCCGCCACCTCTCCGCCGCCGGCCTCTCCACCCCGGAGCCGGCTCGGCCTGGCCTTCCGGGACCGCCCCCGAAGCGGGGTAGACCTGTTCTCCGCGTCGCCGCCCGCTGCCGCCGGCCTCCCCGCCCCGGGGCCGGCTCGGCCTGGCCTGCCGGGGCCGCCCCCGAAGCGGGGTAGACCTGTTCTCCGCGTCGCCGCCCGCTGCCGCCGGCCTCTCCGCCCCGGAGCCGGCTCGGCCAGGCCTGCCGGGGCCGCCCCCGAAGCGGGGTAGACCTGTTCTCCGCGTCGCCGCCCGCTGCCGCCGGCCTCTCCGCCCCGGGGCCGGCTCGGCCAGGCCTGCCGTGGCCACCCCCGGAGCGGGGTAGACCTGTTCCCCGCGTCGCCGCCCGCCGCCGCCGCCGCCGCCTCTCCGCCGCCGGCCTCTCCGCCCCGGAGCCGGGTAGGCCCGGCCGGCCGGGGCCGCCCCGGGAGCGGGGCTAGACCTGTTCTCCGCGTCGCCGCCCGCCGCCGCCGCCGCCGCCACCTCTCCGCCGCCGGCCTCTCCGCCCCGGAGCCGGGTAGGCCCGGCCGGCCGGGGCCGCCCCGGGAGCGGGGCTAGACCTGTTCTCCGCGTCGCAGCCGCCCGCCGCCGGCTCTCCGCCGCCGGCCTCTCCGCCCCGGAGCCGGCTCGGCCTGGCCTGCCGGGGCCGCCCCGGGAGCGGGGCTAGACCTGTTCTCCGCGTCGCCGCGGCGCCGCCGCCGCCACCTCTCCGCCGCCGGCCTCTCCGCCCCGGAGCCGGGTAGGCCCGGCCGGCCGGGGCCGCCCCGGGAGCGGGGCTAGACCTGTTCTCCGCGTCGCCACCGTGGCCGCCCCGCCGGCCTCCCCGCCGCCGGCCTCACCGCCCCGGAGCCGGGTAGGCCCGGCCGGCCGGGGCCGCCCCGGGAGCGGGGCTAGACCTGTTCTCCGCGTCGCCGCCCGCCGCCGCCGCCGCCACCTCTCCGCCGCCGGCCTCTCCGCCCCGGAGCCGGGCAGGCCCGGCCGGCCGTGGCCGCTCCGGGAGCGGGGCTAGACCTGTTCTCCGCGTCGCCGCCCGCCGCCGCCGCCGCCGCCGCCTCTCCGCCGCCGGCCTCTCCGCCCCGGAGCCGGGTAGGCCCGGCCGGCCGGGGCCGCCCCGGGAGCGGGGCTAGACCTGTTCTCCGCGTCGCCACCGTGGCCGCCCCGCCGGCCTCCCCGCCGCCGGCCTCACCGCCCCGGAGCCGGGTAGGCCCGGCCGGCCGGGGCCGCCCCGGGAGCGGGGCTAGACCCGTTCTCCGCGTCGCCGCCGCGGCGCCGCGACCTCTCCGCCGCCGGCCTCTCCGCCCCGGAGCCGGGTAGAGACGGCGTCCCGGGGCCGCCCCGGGAGCGGGGCTAGACCTGTTCTCCGCGTCGCCGCCGCGGCGCCCCGCCGGGCTCTCCGGCGGCGGCCGGCGGCCGCGCCTGGCCCCCGAGCGGGCTAGACCTGGCCTCCCGACGAGGCCGCTCTCTCTCGCGACCAACACCTATTTTCGACCGACTCCTCTCTCCCCCCTCCCCCCTTTCTTTTTTATTATTTTCTCATTTTTTACATGTGCTGGAAGAACGGCTCTCCCTCTGGCTCGGGACAAGAAGCTTTTCTGGGGAACAATACTCTCGGCAAACTGGAATTCATTTCCTTTCCCGCCCAGAGCCCTCCCGGCCGGCTGCGCCCCGCCCGGCCCTCGGCCCACTGACACGCCGTGCCGCCAAAAGGTCGTGGCCCGCCCGCCCCCTCCCCCCCCCACCCCCTCCCCCCCGGGATTCTACGCGGCCCCGCCCCCCCACCACAACCTATGGGGAAACAGCTGGGAAGGGGCAGCAGGGACGTGCGGGCCGAACCTGGCACCACGCCGCCGGCACCCCGCCCCGCCTCGTCCCGCCCCAGTCCGCGCCCCGCCCCGCCCCGCCCCGCCCCCGGCCCCGAACCCCGCCCCCCCTCCACGCTCCCTCCCCCCCGACCGAGGCCGTGGCGGGGCGGCGGGCAAGCGGGCGGCCGCTTTCCGGCCGGTTCTTTCACGGTCCGCAGAGGTCTTCGGCCCTCGGCGCGGGTCCAGGGGGCCGTGGGGGCTCGAGGCCGAGGCGCCCGGGGCCGGCACGAAGGCGCCGGCACGAAGCCCGCGTTCGCGGAGATGGACAGGGTGACACACACGGCCCCTCCCCCCGCCCCCCCTTTCCCCCACGCTCACGCCCCGATGCCGCCCTCTCGTGCTGCCACACGCACACACCCCCTCACGCCCACACACACACACACACACACACACACACACACAGAGGCAGGCAGGAAGGCAGGCAGGCAGGCAGGCGGGTGCGCAGGCACCCTTAGAGTCGCATGCCCTCTCTCCCCGCCCCGAGCCCGCTCCTGCCCCTGCCCTGTGTGCGGCTGCCGCCCATCAGCGGCCGAGGTGGGCACCCCGCCCTCCACCCTCGGCTTCCTCGGCGCCCCCTTCAGCCGTCTCCCGCCCCCACCTTCAGCCGTCTCCCGCCCCCGCCCGGCGACGGCTGGGGGCGCCCCGCCCTCCACCCTCAGCCTCCCTGGCGCCGCTTTCAAACTTTTCCCGCCCGCGGCTCTTCTCCCGTCGACGCGGTCGGCGCAGCGGCAGCGGCGGCAGGGCGAGGAGCAGGCTGACAGGCGCCGAGGCGGCCAGGGCCTCGGCCGGGCGGCCCAGGAGAGCCGGTCCACCCAGGGCTCGGGCGAGCCAGGTCCGAAGGCCGGCCGCGGACGCCAACGGGTCTAGCCAGGGTAAGGTCGGCCGGGGAACACGGGTCCGCCCGGGATCTGAGCATCGGGTCCCGACTCGGGCCCGGGACAGCCGGTCTGGGCAGGAGCCGAGCGGCAGGTCCAAAGGCCGGCGGCGGAACACAGGTCTACCCAGGGGATTTGCAGCCACGGAGCAGGTGCTGCCGCCGACAACAGGTCTACCCCAGGAAACAACTCCGGCCGCGGACAGCTGGTCTACCCCAGGAACTAAGTCCGGCCGCGGACAGAAGGTCTACCCTTTGGAAACGACGCCGGCCGCGGACAGCAGGTCTACCCCGCGGCCTTCGGCAGCCAGGGACCAAGGCCGTCCGCGGACAGAAGGTCTACCCCAAGAAACGAGGCCGGCCGCGGACAGAAGGTCTACCCCGGGGCAGTCGGCAGCCAGGGACTAAGTCCGGCCGCGGACACCAGGTCTACCCCTTGGAAACGACTCCGGCCGCGGACAGCGGGTCTACCAAGGGGGCCTTCGGCAGCCAGGGACCAAGTCCGGTCGCGGACAGCAGGTCTACCCCGGGGCAGTCGGCAGCCAGGGACCAAGTCCGGCCGCGGACAGCAGGTCTACCCCTTGGAAACGACGCCGGCCGCGGACAGCAGGTCTACCCCGCGGCCTTCGGCAGCCAGGGACCAAGGCCGTCCGCGGACAGAAGGTCTACCCCAAGAAACGAGGCCGGCCGCGGACAGCAGGTCTACCCCGGGGCATCCGGCAGCCAGTGACCAAGTCCGGCCGCGGACAGCTGGTCTACCCCGGGGCAGTCGGCAGCCAGGGACCAAGTCCGGCCGCGGACAGCAGGTCTACCCCTTGGAAACGACGCCGGCCGCGGACAGCCGGTCTACCCCGCGGCCTTCGGCAGCCAGGGACCAAGGCCGTCCGCGGACAGAAGGTCTACCCCAAGAAACGAGGCCGGCCGCGGACAGCAGGTCTACCCCGGGGCATCCGGCAGCCAGTGACCAAGTCCGGCCGCGGACAGCTGGTCTACCCCGGGGCAGTCGGCAGCCAGGGACCAAGTCCGGCCGCGGACAGCAGGTCTACCCCTTGGAAACGACGCCGGCCGCGGACAGAAGGTCTACCCCGCGGCCGTCGGCAGCCAGGGACCAAGGCCGTCCGCGGACAGAAGCAGGTCTACCCCAGGAAACGACTCCGGCCGCGGACAGCCGGTCTACCAAGGGGGCCTTCGGCAGCCAGGGACCAAGTCC
>NW_027094160.1:57500-62500 GCF_029207755.1 Chamaea fasciata | reverse complement strand
CCCGGGCCGGGGCCGGCACCGGCACCTCGCGTGGTTTCGAACGGGCACCTGAGGGCTCGCGGGGCCACGCGGCGTTCACACAGCCCGGGACGGTAAAGACGCCCCTCCGGCGGCGGGAGGGGCGACACCTCGCCTGCGACGGGAAGCGAATTGGAAAGGAGACCGCCCTGCCCGAGCACCCGGACACCGCCGTGGCTTGAGTCCCCGTGACGGGGAGCCCCGGAAGAGCCGGGCCGCCGGGGGCCCTCTCCGACGCCACCCGAAAAGCCTCATCGATCAGACGGAAGGCGGCCGCAGAAGCGGCCGCCGGGCCCCACGGCCACGCTTCCTGGGACAACAGACACGGCAACCCGGCCGCAGCGGAGGAGGAGCGCGGGGGGTGCCGCCACCCGCCCCGCCCGACAGCGGCTGCGCAACGAGACCGAGGCGGCACGGGGCGCCGTCCGAGCGTGCGAGAAAGCGCCACCGACCACGCCGCGGGCCACCGGCTTTCGCCCGCCTCGCAGCGATCGGCTTGCCCTCCGGAAAAGCCGGGGGACGGCGGAAAAACAAAAAAAAAAAAAAAGACAACAACAAACCAAAAAGCACCCACAGCAGCGCGTCAACGCGACCCGTGCTAAGCCACGGGGGTCGCGGGCCCGGGCAGAGGGTGGCAAACGAGGCCCGCGCCTCTTACTCCTCGCTCTCTCTCGTTTCTCTTTCCTCCACACCTCCGCCACCGCATTTTCTCGCTCTCTCTCTTCCCTTCGCCTGCACGGCCCACGACCCTTCGTCGCGCACGCTTCTCGGTGCCGCGGCTTAAGGCCGCGAGAGAAAAACAACGGAAAGAAAAAAAAAAAAAAAAAGCCGGGCGGGCGGCCCCCACTCCGCCCGCAGGCCTAAAAAGCGGACCCCGCGTGCAAAACCCAGCCCCCGAGCCGGCAGCCACGGCAGCCGGGGCAGGCCCGACACCACGGGCCGCCCGGGCCTAGCGGCTCGATCGCGCCGGTCACCACCCGACGGGAGGGCGGGGCGCCGCCGCCCCGCCCGCGACGTATCTCGGGGCACTCTGTCGGGTTCGGGGTCCGCAGGGCCGAGGCGGCCCGGCCACCGCGGCCGGCCGCCAGCCACGCAGAAAAACTCGGCCCGCTCCGCGGGCTCCCCGGCTTAAGGCCGAGGAAGGGGGTCTCGAACAACGCACGGCTCCGGGAGGGAGGGAGAGCGGGGTGCCGCCACCCCGCGCACCCCTCGCCGGCCGACTCCCGTCACCGAGCCCCTGGAGCAACCGGGCAGGACGAGGCAAGGCCGCGCGCCCCACGGCACGTCCCCGCGGCACTTCCGACACGGACGACACACGCTGGGCAAAACAAGTCGGGAGGCGCGAGGAACGAGGCGGCGCCACCTCGGCAAGCCGGGCCCGTCCTCGGGGCTCTCGGGAAAGGCCGGGGGAGAAAAGGCCCCGGCGGCCTCGACACCGCCGAGCCCCGGTGTCACGCACCCTTCGTCGAGCCGTCGGCAGCCGACCGCAAAGAGCACGGCCGGCCGGAAAAGAACGCACCCGCGGGCAGGGCGGGGCGCCGGCTTAAGGCCGGGCAGCAAAAGGGACGAGGCGCCGCCGCCTCGCCCGCCACCATCCCCGGAGGGAATACACACTTTGGGGAGGGGAGGGCCCTCGCCCCACCCCTGAAGTCAACAACCGGACCGAAGAGGAACACGGCTCGCGGCCCTTTTCTCTCCTCCTCTCGGGCTCTGTCTCTCTCTCTCAACCCTTGTCTCTCTGTACCTCACACGGTTCTGTACCCATTCTCGATGGGCAAGACGGGGGGACCGGGACAGAGCCACGCGACTCGTCCCGCGTCAGGCGGCGCACTCTTTTTCCCTCCCTTCGCGCCGGCGACCGCACGCGCGGCCGCCGCTCTCGCGTCCGCCTCGGACACAGGCACTGCACCAGCCTGCGGGGATGCGGCCCGTCACACCCGCTCCCAGTAGACGGACAGACGGGTCCGAGGCCCCGAGCGCCTCCAAGACGTCGAGTCGACGCCACCGGGGCGCGGCGCCGGCGTGCGCCGCCGCCGACCTAGACGTAACCGGAGGATGGCGAGAACAGCGACCCCTTGGTGGACTTCCAGCCGCGCTGCGGAAAGCAGGTCTACCCGGCCCCCCCGCGGAAATCCGCCAAAGTCCAGCCGAAGCGGGGAAGACCTGGTCGCCGCGTCGCCGCCCGCCGCCGCGGCCGCCCCGCCGGCCTCTCCGCCGGCGGCCTCCCCGCCCCGGAGCCGGGTAAGACCTGGCCGGCCGGGGCCGCCCCGGAAGCGGGGCTAGACCTGTTCTCCGCGTCGCCGCCCGCCGCCGCCGCCGCCACCTCTCCGCCGCCGGCCTCTCCACCCCGGAGCCGGCTCGGCCTGGCCTTCCGGGACCGCCCCCGAAGCGGGGTAGACCTGTTCTCCGCGTCGCCGCCCGCTGCCGCCGGCCTCCCCGCCCCGGGGCCGGCTCGGCCTGGCCTGCCGGGGCCGCCCCCGAAGCGGGGTAGACCTGTTCTCCGCGTCGCCGCCCGCTGCCGCCGGCCTCTCCGCCCCGGAGCCGGCTCGGCCAGGCCTGCCGGGGCCGCCCCCGAAGCGGGGTAGACCTGTTCTCCGCGTCGCCGCCCGCTGCCGCCGGCCTCTCCGCCCCGGGGCCGGCTCGGCCAGGCCTGCCGTGGCCACCCCCGGAGCGGGGTAGACCTGTTCCCCGCGTCGCCGCCCGCCGCCGCCGCCGCCGCCTCTCCGCCGCCGGCCTCTCCGCCCCGGAGCCGGGTAGGCCCGGCCGGCCGGGGCCGCCCCGGGAGCGGGGCTAGACCTGTTCTCCGCGTCGCCGCCCGCCGCCGCCGCCGCCGCCACCTCTCCGCCGCCGGCCTCTCCGCCCCGGAGCCGGGTAGGCCCGGCCGGCCGGGGCCGCCCCGGGAGCGGGGCTAGACCTGTTCTCCGCGTCGCAGCCGCCCGCCGCCGGCTCTCCGCCGCCGGCCTCTCCGCCCCGGAGCCGGCTCGGCCTGGCCTGCCGGGGCCGCCCCGGGAGCGGGGCTAGACCTGTTCTCCGCGTCGCCGCGGCGCCGCCGCCGCCACCTCTCCGCCGCCGGCCTCTCCGCCCCGGAGCCGGGTAGGCCCGGCCGGCCGGGGCCGCCCCGGGAGCGGGGCTAGACCTGTTCTCCGCGTCGCCACCGTGGCCGCCCCGCCGGCCTCCCCGCCGCCGGCCTCACCGCCCCGGAGCCGGGTAGGCCCGGCCGGCCGGGGCCGCCCCGGGAGCGGGGCTAGACCTGTTCTCCGCGTCGCCGCCCGCCGCCGCCGCCGCCACCTCTCCGCCGCCGGCCTCTCCGCCCCGGAGCCGGGCAGGCCCGGCCGGCCGTGGCCGCTCCGGGAGCGGGGCTAGACCTGTTCTCCGCGTCGCCGCCCGCCGCCGCCGCCGCCGCCGCCTCTCCGCCGCCGGCCTCTCCGCCCCGGAGCCGGGTAGGCCCGGCCGGCCGGGGCCGCCCCGGGAGCGGGGCTAGACCTGTTCTCCGCGTCGCCACCGTGGCCGCCCCGCCGGCCTCCCCGCCGCCGGCCTCACCGCCCCGGAGCCGGGTAGGCCCGGCCGGCCGGGGCCGCCCCGGGAGCGGGGCTAGACCCGTTCTCCGCGTCGCCGCCGCGGCGCCGCGACCTCTCCGCCGCCGGCCTCTCCGCCCCGGAGCCGGGTAGAGACGGCGTCCCGGGGCCGCCCCGGGAGCGGGGCTAGACCTGTTCTCCGCGTCGCCGCCGCGGCGCCCCGCCGGGCTCTCCGGCGGCGGCCGGCGGCCGCGCCTGGCCCCCGAGCGGGCTAGACCTGGCCTCCCGACGAGGCCGCTCTCTCTCGCGACCAACACCTATTTTCGACCGACTCCTCTCTCCCCCCTCCCCCCTTTCTTTTTTATTATTTTCTCATTTTTTACATGTGCTGGAAGAACGGCTCTCCCTCTGGCTCGGGACAAGAAGCTTTTCTGGGGAACAATACTCTCGGCAAACTGGAATTCATTTCCTTTCCCGCCCAGAGCCCTCCCGGCCGGCTGCGCCCCGCCCGGCCCTCGGCCCACTGACACGCCGTGCCGCCAAAAGGTCGTGGCCCGCCCGCCCCCTCCCCCCCCCACCCCCTCCCCCCCGGGATTCTACGCGGCCCCGCCCCCCCACCACAACCTATGGGGAAACAGCTGGGAAGGGGCAGCAGGGACGTGCGGGCCGAACCTGGCACCACGCCGCCGGCACCCCGCCCCGCCTCGTCCCGCCCCAGTCCGCGCCCCGCCCCGCCCCGCCCCGCCCCCGGCCCCGAACCCCGCCCCCCCTCCACGCTCCCTCCCCCCCGACCGAGGCCGTGGCGGGGCGGCGGGCAAGCGGGCGGCCGCTTTCCGGCCGGTTCTTTCACGGTCCGCAGAGGTCTTCGGCCCTCGGCGCGGGTCCAGGGGGCCGTGGGGGCTCGAGGCCGAGGCGCCCGGGGCCGGCACGAAGGCGCCGGCACGAAGCCCGCGTTCGCGGAGATGGACAGGGTGACACACACGGCCCCTCCCCCCGCCCCCCCTTTCCCCCACGCTCACGCCCCGATGCCGCCCTCTCGTGCTGCCACACGCACACACCCCCTCACGCCCACACACACACACACACACACACACACACACACAGAGGCAGGCAGGAAGGCAGGCAGGCAGGCAGGCGGGTGCGCAGGCACCCTTAGAGTCGCATGCCCTCTCTCCCCGCCCCGAGCCCGCTCCTGCCCCTGCCCTGTGTGCGGCTGCCGCCCATCAGCGGCCGAGGTGGGCACCCCGCCCTCCACCCTCGGCTTCCTCGGCGCCCCCTTCAGCCGTCTCCCGCCCCCACCTTCAGCCGTCTCCCGCCCCCGCCCGGCGACGGCTGGGGGCGCCCCGCCCTCCACCCTCAGCCTCCCTGGCGCCGCTTTCAAACTTTTCCCGCCCGCGGCTCTTCTCCCGTCGACGCGGTCGGCGCAGCGGCAGCGGCGGCAGGGCGAGGAGCAGGCTGACAGGCGCC
>NW_027094160.1:47500-50000 GCF_029207755.1 Chamaea fasciata | reverse complement strand
GACGAGCTCCGCCCCAGCGGCTCGCTCCGGGAGCGGGGAGCTACGGAGCGCTCCCCGAGTCTGCACTTAGGGGGACGAAGGCCCTGCGCGGTGCCGACGACCGCGACGACGACGGCCCGCCGGGCCGCGTGGGACGAGGACGGCGGCCGCCGAGGAAAAAGCGCTTCCCTCGCCGACGCGCCCGCCTCCCTTCCCTCCGGGCACCGGCCGGCCGCCGCCGCCGCCGCCGCCGCCGGCCGCCGCGGACGACGGGCCTGCGAGGCGACCCCAGCCGCGCCGCCGGGGTGAGCCCCCCCGGGACGGCGATTGATCGTCAAGCGACGCTCAGACAGGCGTAGCCCCGGGAGGAACCCGGGGCCGCAAGTGCGTTCGAAGTGTCGATGATCAATGTGTCCTGCAATTCACATTAATTCTCGCAGCTAGCTGCGTTCTTCATCGACGCACGAGCCGAGTGATCCACCGCTAAGAGTTGTCTGGCTTTCGGCACCGACCCCGCGCGCGCGGAGGGGCCGGGACCGCTCGCGTGAAGCGGCCCCCTTTTTCGCTTGCGGCGAGGACGCCGTGGCGGCGCGCCTCGCTCCGAACCGTACCGGCACACGTGAACGGAGGAAAAGGAGGAGGAGGGGGGGGGAAACGCCCCCCCCGCACGAAACGGTCCGAAGGCCGGCCGGCCGAAAGGCGGGGAGGCCCGCGCCCCCGACCGCCTCCCCCCGCGAGGGGAGACGCCGCCTACGCGCGAGGACCTTCGGAGGCGGCCCAGGCGCCCGGGCTCGGCCCGGTCTCCGCACGGAGGGCGCGCCGCGCGGCGCGCGCCGGACCGCGGGGGCGCGGCGCCCCGCCCGGCCACTTTCACGGGACGACGCGCTCACCTGAGCCGGGGGCGCGGCCGTCGGCCCCCGCTCGCGCTTTTTCCCTTTTCCCCTCGACCGCTCCGCGGACTCGCGCCGCGCCGCCGCCCCGGAGACGCGGCCGACCCGCTCTCCCCAGCGGCCTTACGACGCCCGAGAACGACGCGCGGCGACCGCCGCCTCGCCGACGCGCCCCCGGCGGGACCGCTCCCGCCGCGAGGCCGGCGCCTCTGCCGGCCGCGCTCCGCCGCCGGCGCCGGCGCCGGAGGCGAGGCGCCGCCGCGTCCCGAGCCGGCACCGCGGGCGCCCGGGGCCTGCCGGGCGGCAGACCCGCCGCCTCTGCGGCCGCACTCCCGGGACCGCCCCCCGCCTCTTCGCGCCGCCGGGAACCCCCTGTTCCGCGGGGCACGCGCCCGGCGGAAGGCGTGACGGGGCCGAGCCCGGGGGGGCAACGCCCGCCCTCCTCGCTTCCGCTCAGAGAACGGGCGGGTGCGCGCCCCCGCGGCCGCCCGCACCGCCTTCCGTTCGGCCCGCGCGCGGCCCGGGAAAGGGCGACGGGGAAGCGACGGGCGGGGCCCGGGCCGGGACCGCCGCAGGCGACGGCGGGCGCCTTGCGGCCGACCGTCCCCCCGGAGGGGGGACACCCGCCGAGCGGCGACGCCGCCGCTCGGCCGCGGGGTCGCCGTGCACTCGTCGGCGTCCGGCCACGGAGGGACCGGGCAGAGCGCTCGCCCGGGCGGGCCAGCGGCCGAGCCAAGGACGGCCGGCGGGCGGCGCCGCCGGCGCCTTCCGGGAGAAGGAAGGCCGTCGAGGGGAGAGGCGCCGCCGCGCCCGAAGCGGCGCCGCGACGCGACGCCGCCGCGGCGGCGGCCGAGGAAAGGGAGCGCGGCGGGCTCCGGCGGCCCAAACCCCGCAGCTGAGGCAAGGCGGAGGGCACGCGCCCTCCGCCGGCAGTCGCGCCCGCATTCGAGGCGGGGGGGCGGGGTCCGGCCCCGCGGCCGACCCGGCCACGCGCCGCGGCCTCTCCGCCGAGGCCGGGCCGCGGAGAGGGGGGGGCAGGGCGCCCCTCCCCGGCGCGGCGCGGGTTGGCCCCGCGCGCGCGGCGGGACGACGGCGGCAACGACGACGACGACGACCAGGAGGCGCGGCCGGTCGCAACGGAACGCGCCGCCGCAGGGGATCGGCGGGAGTGGCTCCCCACCCCTTCGAGGGCGCCCGCGCCACCGCCCGGCACACCTGCCGCCGCCGCCGCCGCCGTCGCCACCGCCGCCGCCGCCGGCGGCGGGCCCGCGCCGAACCGCCCGAGTCTTTGAACCTCCGCCCGGGCTCGGCGGCCTTTCGGCCCCCCCGGCTTCCTTCGGCGTTTGGCGACGCCGAGGCGAGGAGACCGGCGGACCGCCGAGACGCGGAGCGCTAGGTACCTGGCCCTGGGGCGAGGGAAACGACCTGCATGGCCCCGCCGGGGTGCCTCCCCCACTGCCGCCCTCGGGGGAGCGTCCGCCGGCGGGGGCGCGCCCGACATCCGCCGCCTTCGCCGCGGCGTCCGTCTCGGGACCCCGGGGTTTCCCTCAGTAACCCGGCACCGCGCCCGAGACGACGGCCGCGGCTCGGGCCGCCCCGCCGGAGCGGGGACGCGGCCCGGCCGCCCGAGA
>NW_027094160.1:37500-42500 GCF_029207755.1 Chamaea fasciata | reverse complement strand
GGGTGCCGCCACCCCGCGCACCCCTCGCCACTCGTCGGCCGACTCCCGTCACCGAGCCCCTGGAGCAACCGGGCAGGACGAGGCAAGGCCGCGCGCCCCACGGCACGTCCCCGCGGCACTTCCGACACGGACGACACACGCTGGGCAAAACAAGTCGGGAGGCGCGAGGAACGAGGCGGCGCCACCTCGGCAAGCCGGGCCCGTCCTCGGGGCTCTCGGGAAAGGCCGGGGGAGAAAAGGCCCCGGCGGCCTCGACACCGCCGAGCCCCGGTGTCACGCACCCTTCGTCGAGCCGTCGGCAGCCGACCGCAAAGAGCACGGCCGGCCGGAAAAGAACGCACCCGCGGGCAGGGCGGGGCGCCGGCTTAAGGCCGGGCAGCAAAAGGGACGAGGCGCCGCCGCCTCGCCCGCCACCATCCCCGGAGGGAATACACACTTTGGGGAGGGCCCTCGCCCCACCCCTGAAGTCAACAACCGGACCGAAGAGGAACACGGCTCGCGGCCCTTTTCTCTCCTCCTCTCGGGCTCTGTCTCTCTCTCTCAACCCTTGTCTCTCTGTACCTCACACGGTTCTGTACCCATTCTCGATGGGCAAGACGGGGGGACCGGGACAGAGCCACGCGACTCGTCCCGCGTCAGGCGGCGCACTCTTTTTCCTTCCCTTCGCGCCGGCGACCGCACGCGCGGCCGCCGCTCTCGCGTCCGCCTCGGACACAGGCACTGCACCAGCCTGCGGGGATGCGGCCCGTCACACCCGCTCCCAGTAGACGGACAGACGGGTCCGAGGCCCCGAGCGCCTCCAAGACGTCGAGTCGACGCCACCGGGGCGCGGCGCCGGCGTGCGCCGCCGCCGACCTAGACGTAACCGGAGGATGGCGAGAACAGCGACCCCTTGGTGGACTTCCAGCCGCGCTGCGGAAAGCAGGTCTACCCGGCCCCCCCGCGGAAATCCGCCAAAGTCCAGCCGAAGCGGGGAAGACCTGGTCGCCGCGTCGCCGCCCGCCGCCGCGGCCGCCCCGCCGGCCTCTCCGCCGGCGGCCTCCCCGCCCCGGAGCCGGGTAAGACCTGGCCGGCCGGGGCCGCCCCGGAAGCGGGGCTAGACCTGTTCTCCGCGTCGCCGCCCGCCGCCGCCGCCGCCACCTCTCCGCCGCCGGCCTCTCCACCCCGGAGCCGGCTCGGCCTGGCCTTCCGGGACCGCCCCCGAAGCGGGGTAGACCTGTTCTCCGCGTCGCCGCCCGCTGCCGCCGGCCTCCCCGCCCCGGGGCCGGCTCGGCCTGGCCTGCCGGGGCCACCCCCGAAGCGGGGTAGACCTGTTCTCCGCGTCGCCGCCCGCTGCCGCCGGCCTCTCCGCCCCGGAGCCGGCTCGGCCAGGCCTGCCGGGGCCGCCCCCGAAGCGGGGTAGACCTGTTCTCCGCGTCGCCGCCCGCTGCCGCCGGCCTCTCCGCCCCGGGGCCGGCTCGGCCAGGCCTGCCGTGGCCACCCCCGGAGCGGGGTAGACCTGTTCCCCGCGTCGCCGCCCGCCGCCGCCGCCGCCTCTCCGCCGCCGGCCTCTCCGCCCCGGAGCCGGGTAGGCCCGGCCGGCCGGGGCCGCCCCGGGAGCGGGGCTAGACCTGTTCTCCGCGTCGCAGCCGCCCGCCGCCGGCTCTCCGCCGCCGGCCTCTCCGCCCCGGAGCCGGCTCGGCCCGGCCTGCCGGGGCCGCCCCGGGAGCGGGGCTAGACCTGTTCTCCGCGTCGCCGCGGCGCCGCCGCCGCCACCTCTCCGCCGCCGGCCTCTCCGCCCCGGAGCCGGGTAGGCCCGGCCGGCCGGGGCCGCCCCGGGAGCGGGGCTAGACCTGTTCTCCGCGTCGCCGCGGCGCCGCCGCCGCCACCTCTCCGCCGCCGGCCTCTCCGCCCCGGAGCCGGGTAGGCCCGGCCGGCCGGGGCCGCCCCGGGAGCGGGGCTAGACCTGTTCTCCGCGTCGCCGCCGCCCGCCGCCGGCTCTCCGCCGCCGGCCTCACCGCCCCGGAGCCGGGTAGGCCCGGCCGGCCGGGGCCGCCCCGGGAGCGGGGCTAGACCTGTTCTCCGCGTCGCCGCCCGCCGCCGCCGCCGCCACCTCTCCGCCGCCGGCCTCTCCGCCCCGGAGCCGGCTCGGCCTGGCCTGCCGGGGCCGCCCCGGGAGCGGGGCTAGACCTGTTCTCCGCGTCGCTGCGGCGCCGCCGCCGCCACCTCTCCGCCGCCGGCCTCTCCGCCCCGGAGCCGGGTAGGCCCGGCCGGCCGGGGCCGCCCCGGGAGCGGGGCTAGACCTGTTCTCCGCGTCGCCGCCGCCCGCCGCCGGCTCTCCGCCGCCGGCCTCTCCGCCCCGGAGCCGGGTAGGCCCGGCCGGCCGTGGCCGCTCCGGGAGCGGGGCTAGACCTGTTCTCCGCGTCGCCACCGTGGCCGCCCCGCCGGCCTCCCCGCCGCCGGCCTCACCGCCCCGGAGCCGGGTAGGCCCGGCCGGCCGGGGCCGCCCCGGGAGCGGGGCTAGACCCGTTCTCCGCGTCGCCGCCGCGGCGCCGCGACCTCTCCGCCGCCGGCCTCTCCGCCCCGGAGCCGGGTAGAGACGGCGTCCCGGGGCCGCCCCGGGAGCGGGGCTAGACCTGTTCTCCGCGTCGCCGCCGCGGCGCCCCGCCGGGCTCTCCGGCGGCGGCCGGCGGCCGCGCCTGGCCCCCGAGCGGGCTAGACCTGGCCTCCCGACGAGGCCGCTCTCTCTCGCGACCAACACCTATTTTCGACCGACTCCTCTCTCCCCCCTCCCCCCTTTCTTTTTTATTATTTTCTCATTTTTTACATGTGCTGGAAGAACGGCTCTCCCTCTGGCTCGGGACAAGAAGCTTTTCTGGGGAACAATACTCTCGGCAAACTGGAATTCATTTCCTTTCCCGCCCAGAGCCCTCCCGGCCGGCTGCGCCCCGCCTGGCCCTCGGCCCACTGACACGCCGTGCCGCCAAAAGGTCGTGGCCCGCCCGCCCCCCCCCCGGGATTCTACGCGGCCCCGCCCCCCCACCACAACCTATGGGGAAACAGCTGGGAAGGGGCAGCAGGGACGTGCGGGCCGAACCTGGCACCACGCCGCCGGCACCCCGCCCCGCCTCGTCCCGCCCCAGTCCGCGCCCCGCCCCGCCCCGCCCCGCCCCCGGCCCCGAACCCCGCCCCCCCTCCACGCTCCCTCCCCCCCGACCGAGGCCGTGGCGGGGCGGCGGGCAAGCGGGCGGCCGCTTTCCGGCCGGTTCTTTCACGGTCCGCAGAGGTCTTCGGCCCTCGGCGCGGGTCCAGGGGGCCGTGGGGGCTCGAGGCCGAGGCGCCCGGGGCCGGCACGAAGGCGCCGGCACGAAGCCCGCGTTCGCGGAGATGGACACGGTGACACACACGGCCCCTCCCCCCGCCCCCCTTTCCCCCACGCTCACGCCCCGATGCCGCCCTCTCGTGCTGCCACACGCACACACCCCCTCACGCCCACACGCCCACACACACACACACACACACACAGAGGCAGGCAGGAAGGCAGGCAGGCAGGCAGGCGGGTGCGCAGGCACCCTTAGAGTCGCATGCCCTCTCTCCCCGCCCCGAGCCCGCTCCTGCCCCTGCCCTGTGTGCGGCTGCCGCCCATCAGCGGCCGAGGGGGGGCACCCCGCCCTCCACCCTCGGCTTCCTCGGCGCCCCCTTCAGCCGTCTCCCGCCCCCACCTTCAGCCGTCTCCCGCCCCCGCCCGGCGACGGCTGGGGGCGCCCCGCCCTCCACCCTCAGCCTCCCTGGCGCCGCTTTCAAACTTTTCCCGCCCGCGGCTCTTCTCCCGTCGACGCGGTCGGCGCAGCGGCAGCGGCGGCAGGGCGAGGAGCAGGCTGACAGGCGCCGAGGCGGCCAGGGCCTCGGCCGGGCGGCCCAGGAGAGCCGGTCCACCCAGGGCTCGGGCGAGCCAGGTCCGAAGGCCGGCCGCGGACGCCAACGGGTCTAGCCAGGGTAAGGTCGGCCGGGGAACACGGGTCCGCCCGGGATCTGAGCATCGGGTCCCGACTCGGGCCCGGGACAGCCGGTCTGGGCAGGAGCCGAGCGGCAGGTCCAAAGGCCGGCGGCGGAACACAGGTCTACCCAGGGGATTTGCAGCCACGGAGCAGGTGCTGCCGCCGACAACAGGTCTACCCCAGGAAACAACTCCGGCCGCGGACAGCTGGTCTACCCCAGGAACTAAGTCCGGCCGCGGACAGAAGGTCTACCCTTTGGAAACGACGCCGGCCGCGGACAGCAGGTCTACCCCGCGGCCTTCGGCAGCCAGGGACCAAGGCCGTCCGCGGACAGAAGGTCTACCCCAAGAAACGAGGCCGGCCGCGGACAGAAGGTCTACCCCGGGGCAGTCGGCAGCCAGGGACCAAGTCCGGCCGCGGACACCAGGTCTACCCCAGGAAACGACTCCGGCCGCGGACAGCGGGTCTACCAAGGGGGCCTTCGGCAGCCAGGGACCAAGTCCGGTCGCGGACAGCAGGTCTACCCCGGGGCAGTCGGCAGCCAGGGACCAAGTCCGTCCGCGGACAGAAGGTCTACCCCAAGAAACGAGGCCGGCCGCGGACAGCTGGTCTACCCCGGGGCAGTCGGCAGCCAGGGACCAAGTCCGGTCGCGGACAGCAGGTCTACCCCGGGGGCCTTCGGCAGCCAGGGACCAAGTCCGGCCGCGGACAGCCGGTCTACCCCTAAGGGCCGGCAGCCAGGGACCAAGTCCGACCGCGGACAGCAGGTCTACCCCGGGGCCGTCGGCAGCCAGGGATCAAGTCCGGCCGCGGACAGCTGGTCTACCCCGGGGCAGTCGGCAGCCAGGGACCAAGTCCGGCCGCGGACAGAAGGTCTACCCTTTGGAAACGACGCCGGCCGCGGACAGCAGGTCTACCCCGCGGCCTTCGGCAGCCAGGGACCAAGGCCGTCCGAGGACAGAAGGTCTACCCCAAGAAACGAGGCCGGCCGCGGACAGCTGGTCTACCCCGGGGCAGTCGGCA
>NW_027094160.1:20000-25000 GCF_029207755.1 Chamaea fasciata | reverse complement strand
AAACTGGGCTCGGCTCAGCTCCGGCCGCACCGCCGCCCGGCGCCGCTCGCGGCCGGCACCCACGGGGGGCGCTAAACCCGGGCCGGGGCCGGCACCGGCACCTCGCGTGGTTTCGAACGGGCACCTGAGGGCTCGCGGGGCCACGCGGCGTTCACACAGCCCGGGACGGTAAAGACGCCCCTCCGGCGGCGGGAGGGGCGACACCTCGCCTGCGACGGGAAGCGAATTGGAAAGGAGACCGCCCTGCCCGAGCACCCGGACACCGCCGTGGCTTGAGTCCCCGTGACGGGGAGCCCCGGAAGAGCCGGGCCGCCGGGGGCCCTCTCCGACGCCACCCGAAAAGCCTCATCGATCAGACGGAAGGCGGCCGCAGAAGCGGCCGCCGGGCCCCACGGCCACGCTTCCTGGGACAACAGACACGGCAACCCGGCCGCAGCGGAGGAGGAGCGCGGGGGGGTGCCGCCACCCCGCCCGCCCGACAGCGGCTGCGCAACGAGACCGAGGCGGCACGGGGCGCCGTCCGAGCGTGCGAGAAAGCGCCACCGACCACGCCGCGGGCCACCGGCTTTCGCCCGCCTCGCAGCGATCGGCTTGCCCTCCGGAAAAACCGGGGGACGGCGGAAAAACAAAAAAAAAAAAAAAGACAACAACAAACCAAAAAGCACCCACAGCAGCGCGTCAACGCGACCCGTGCTAAGCCACGGGGGTCGCGGGCCCGGGCAGAGGGTGGCAAACGAGGCCCGCGCCTCTTACTCCTCGCTCTCTCTCGTTTCTCTTTCCTCCACACCTCCGCCACCGCATTTTCTCGCTTTCTCTTCCCTTCGCCTGCACGGCCCACGACCCTTCGTCGCGCACGCTTCTCGGTGCCGCGGCTTAAGGCCGCGAGAGAAAAACAACGGAAAGAAAAAAAAAAAAAAGCCGGGCGGGCGGCCCCCACTCCGCCCGCAGGCCTAAAAAGCGGACCCCGCGTGCAAAACCCAGCCCCCGAGCCGGCAGCCACGGCAGCCGGGGCAGGCCCGACACCACGGGCCGCCCGGGCCTAGCGGCTCGATCGCGCCGGTCACCACTCGACGGGAGGGCGGGGCGCCGCCGCCCCGCCCGCGACGTATCTCGGGGCACTCTGTCGGGTTCGGGGTCCGCAGGGCCGAGGCGGCCCGGCCACCGCGGCCGGCCGCCAGCCACGCAGAAAAACTCGGCCCGCTCCGCGGGCTCCCCGGCTTAAGGCCGAGGAAGGGGGTCTCGAACAACGCACGGCTCCGGGAGGGAGGGAGAGCGGGGTGCCGCCACCCCGCGCACCCCTCGCCACTCGTCGGCCGACTCCCGTCACCGAGCCCCTGGAGCAACCGGGCAGGACGAGGCAAGGCCGCGCGCCCCACGGCACGTCCCCGCGGCACTTCCGACACGGACGACACACGCTGGGCAAAACAAGTCGGGAGGCGCGAGGAACGAGGCGGCGCCACCTCGGCAAGCCGGGCCCGTCCTCGGGGCTCTCGGGAAAGGCCGGGGGAGAAAAGGCCCCGGCGGCCTCGACACCGCCGAGCCCCGGTGTCACGCACCCTTCGTCGAGCCGTCGGCAGCCGACCGCAAAGAGCACGGCCGGCCGGAAAAGAACGCACCCGCGGGCAGGGCGGGGCGCCAGCTTAAGGCCGGGCAGCAAAAGGGACGAGGCGCCGCCGCCTCGCCCGCCACCATCCCCGGAGGGAATACACACTTTGGGGAGGGGAGGGCCCTCGCCCCACCCCTGAAGTCAACAACCGGACCGAAGAGGAACACGGCTCGCGGCCCTTTTCTCTCCTCCTCTCGGGCTCTGTCTCTCTCTCTCAACCCTTGTCTCTCTGTACCTCACACGGTTCTGTACCCATTCCCGATGGGCAAGACGGGGGGACCGGGACAGAGCCACGCGACTCGTCCCGCGTCAGGCGGCGCACTCTTTTTCCTTCCCTTCGCGCCGGCGACCGCACGCGCGGCCGCCGCTCTCGCGTCCGCCTCGGACACAGGCACTGCACCAGCCTGCGGGGATGCGGCCCGTCACACCCGCTCCCAGTAGACGGACAGACGGGTCCGAGGCCCCGAGCGCCTCCAAGACGTCGAGTCGACGCCACCGGGGCGCGGCGCCGGCGTGCGCCGCCGCCGACCTAGACGTAACCGGAGGATGGCGAGAACAGCGACCCCTTGGTGGACTTCCAGCCGCGCTGCGGAAAGCAGGTCTACCCGGCCCCCCCGCGGAAATCCGCCAAAGTCCAGCCGAAGCGGGGAAGACCTGGTCGCCGCGTCGCCGCCCGCCGCCGCGGCCGCCCCGCCGGCCTCTCCGCCGGCGGCCTCCCCGCCCCGGAGCCGGGTAAGACCTGGCCGGCCGGGGCCGCCCCGGAAGCGGGGCTAGACCTGTTCTCCGCGTCGCCGCCCGCCGCCGCCGCCGCCACCTCTCCGCCGCCGGCCTCTCCACCCCGGAGCCGGCTCGGCCTGGCCTTCCGGGACCGCCCCCGAAGCGGGGTAGACCTGTTCTCCGCGTCGCCGCCCGCTGCCGCCGGCCTCCCCGCCCCGGGGCCGGCTCGGCCTGGCCTTCCGGGGCCACCCCCGAAGCGGGGTAGACCTGTTCTCCGCGTCGCCGCCCGCTGCCGCCGGCCTCTCCGCCCCGGAGCCGGCTCGGCCAGGCCTGCCGGGGCCGCCCCCGGAGCGGGGTAGACCTGTTCTCCGCGTCGCCGCCCGCTGCCGCCGGCCTCTCCGCCCCGGGGCCGGCTCGGCCAGGCCTGCCGTGGCCACCCCCGGAGCGGGGTAGACCTGTTCCCCGCGTCGCCGCCCGCCGCCGCCCGCCGCCTCTCCGCCGCCGGCCTCTCCGCCCCGGAGCCGGGTAGGCCCGGCCGGCCGGGGCCGCCCCGGGAGCGGGGCTAGACCTGTTCTCCGCGTCGCCGCCGCCCGCCGCCGGCTCTCCGCCGCCGGCCTCACCGCCCCGGAGCCGGGTAGGCCCGGCCGGCCGGGGCCGCCCCGGGAGCGGGGCTAGACCTGTTCTCCGCGTCGCCGCCGCCCGCCGCCGGCTCTCCGCCGCCGGCCTCTCCGCCCCCGGAGCCGGCTCGGCCTGGCCTGCCGGGGCCGCTCCGGGAGCGGGGCTAGACCTGTTCTCCGCGTCGCCGCCCGCCGCCGCCGCCGCCGCCGCCTCTCCGCCGCCGGCCTCTCCGCCCCGGAGCCGGGTAGGCCCGGCCGGCCGGGGCCGCCCCGGGAGCGGGGCTAGACCTGTTCTCCGCGTCGCCACCGTGGCCGCCCCGCCGGCCTCCCCGCCGCCGGCCTCACCGCCCCGGAGCCGGGTAGGCCCGGCCGGCCGGGGCCGCCCCGGGAGCGGGGCTAGACCCGTTCTCCGCGTCGCCGCCGCGGCGCCGCGACCTCTCCGCCGCCGGCCTCTCCGCCCCGGAGCCGGGTAGAGACGGCGTCCCGGGGCCGCCCCGGGAGCGGGGCTAGACCTGTTCTCCGCGTCGCCGCCGCGGCGCCCCGCCGGGCTCTCCGGCGGCGGCCAGCGGCCGCGCCTGGCCCCCGAGCGGGCTAGACCTGGCCTCCCGACGAGGCCGCTCTCTCTCGCGACCAACACCTATTTTCGACCGACTCCTCTCTCCCCCCTCCCCCCTTTCTTTTTTATTATTTTCTCATTTTTTACATGTGCTGGAAGAACGGCTCTCCCTCTGGCTCGGGACAAGAAGCTTTTCTGGGGAACAATACTCTCGGCAAACTGGAATTCATTTCCTTTCCCGCCCAGAGCCCTCCCGGCCGGCTGCGCCCCGCCCGGCCCTCGGCCCACTGACACGCCGTGCCGCCAAAAGGTCGTGGCCCGCCCGCCCCCTCCCCCCCCCCCCCCCCCCCCCCCCGGGATTCTACGCGGCCCCGCCCCCCCACCACAACCTATGGGGAAACAGCTGGGAAGGGGCAGCAGGGACGTGCGGGCCGAACCTGGCACCACGCCGCCGGCACCCCGCCCCGCCTCGTCCCGCCCCAGTCCGCGCCCCGCCCCCGCCCCGCCCCGCCCCCGGCCCCGAACCCCGCCCCCCCTCCACGCTCCCTCCCCCCCGACCGAGGCCGTGGCGGGGCGGCGGGCAAGCGGGCGGCCGCTTTCCGGCCGGTTCTTTCACGGTCCGCAGAGGTCTTCGGCCCTCGGCGCGGGTCCAGGGGGCCGTGGGGGCTCGAGGCCGAGGCGCCCGGGGCCGGCACGAAGGCGCCGGCACGAAGCCCGCGTTCGCGGAGATGGACACGGTGACACACACGGCCCCCTCCCCCCGCCCCCCCCTTTCCCCCACGCTCACGCCCCGATGCCGCCCTCTCGTGCTGCCACACGCACACACCCCCTCACGCCCACACACACACACACACACACAGAGGCAGGCAGGAAGGCAGGCAGGCAGGCAGGCAGGCGGGTGCGCAGGCACCCTTAGAGTCGCATGCCCTCTCTCCCCGCCCCGAGCCCGCTCCTGCCCCTGCCCTGTGTGCGGCTGCCGCCCATCAGCGGCCGAGGAGGGGCACCCCGCCCTCCACCCTCGGCTTCCTCGGCGCCCCCTTCAGCCGTCTCCCGCCCCCACCTTCAGCCGTCTCCCGCCCCCGCCCGGCGACGGCTGGGGGCGCCCCGCCCTCCACCCTCAGCCTCCCTGGCGCCGCTTTCAAACTTTTCCCGCCCGCGGCTCTTCTCCCGTCGACGCGGTCGGCGCAGCGGCAGCGGCGGCAGGGCGAGGAGCAGGCTGACAGGCGCCGAGGCGGCCAGGGCCTCGGCCGGGCGGCCCAGGAGAGCCGGTCCACCCAGGGCTCGGGCGAGCCAGGTCCGAAGGCCGGCCGCGGACGCCAACGGGTCTAGCCAGGGTAAGGTCGGCCGGGGAACACGGGTCCGCCCGGGATCTGAGCATCGGGTCCCGACTCGGGCCCGGGACAGCCGGTCTGGGCAGGAGCCGAGCGGCAGGTCCAAAGGCCGGCGGCGGAACACAGGTCTACCCAGGGGATTTGCAGCCACGGAGCAGGTGCTGCCGCCGACA
>NW_027094160.1:10000-12500 GCF_029207755.1 Chamaea fasciata | reverse complement strand
CGCGCGGCGCGGCGCCGGCGAGGACGAGCTCCGCCCCAGCGGCTCGCTCCGGGAGCGGGGAGCTACGGAGCGCTCCCCGAGTCTGCACTTAGGGGGACGAAGGCCCTGCGCGGTGCCGACGACCGCGACGACGACGGCCCGCCGGGCCGCGTGGGACGAGGACGGCGGCCGCCGAGGAAAAAGCGCTTCCCTCGCCGACGCGCCCGCCTCCCTTCCCTCCGGGCACCGGCCGGCCGCCGCCGCCGCCGCCGCCGCCGGCCGCCGCGGACGACGGGCCTGCGAGGCGACCCCAGCCGCGCCGCCGGGGTGAACCCCCCCGGGACGGCGATTGATCGTCAAGCGACGCTCAGACAGGCGTAGCCCCGGGAGGAACCTGGGCCGCAAGTGCGTTCGAAGTGTCGATGATCAATGTGTCCTGCAATTCACATTAATTCTCGCAGCTAGCTGCGTTCTTCATCGACGCACGAGCCGAGTGATCCACCGCTAAGAGTTGTCTGGCTTTCGGCACCGACCCCGCGCGCGCGGAGGGGCCGGGACCGCTCGCGTGAAGCGGCCCCCTTTTTCGCTTGCGGCGAGGACGCCGTGGCGGCGCGCCTCGCTCCGAACCGTACCGGCACACGTGAACGGAGGAAAAGGAGGAGGAGGGGGGGAAACGCCCCCCCCCGCACGAAACGGTCCGAAGGCCGGCCGGCCGAAAGGCGGGGAGGCCCGCGCCCCCGACCGCCTCCCCCCGCGAGGGGAGACGCCGCCTACGCGCGAGGACCTTCGGAGGCGGCCCAGGCGCCCGGGCTCGGCCCGGTCTCCGCACGGAGGGCGCGCCGCGCGGCGCGCGCCGGACCGCGGGGGCGCGGCGCCCCGCCCGGCCACTTTCACGGGACGACGCGCTCACCTGAGCCGGGGGCGCGGCCGTCGGCCCCCGCTCGCGCTTTTTCCCTTTTCCCCTCGACCGCTCCGCGGACTCGCGCCGCGCCGCCGCCCCGGAGACGCGGCCGACCCGCTCTCCCCAGCGGCCTTACGACGCCCGAGAACGACGCGCGGCGACCGCCGCCTCGCCGACGCGCCCCCGGCGGGACCGCTCCCGCCGCGAGGCCGGCGCCTCTGCCGGCCGCGCTCCGCCGCCGGCGCCGGAGGCGAGGCGCCGCCGCGTCCCGAGCCGGCACCGCGGGCGCCCGGGGCCTGCCGGGCGGCAGACCCGCCGCCTCTGCGGCCGCACTCCCGGGACCGCCCCCCGCCTCTTCGCGCCGCCGGGAACCCCCTGTTCCGCGGGCACGCGCCCGGCGGAAGGCGTGACGGGGCCGAGCCCGGGGGGGCAACGCCCGCCCTCCTCGCTTCCGCTCAGAGAACGGGCGGGTGCGCGCCCCCGCGGCCGCCCGCACCGCCCTCCGTTCGGCCCGCGCGCGGCCCGGGAAAGGGCGACGGGGAAGCGACGGGCGGGGCCCGGGCCGGGACCGCCGCAGGCGACGGCGGGCGCCTCGCGGCCGACCGTCCCCCCGGAGGGGGGACACCCGCCGAGCGGCGACGCCGCCGCTCGGCCGCGGGGTCGCCGTGCACTCGTCGGCGTCCGGCCACGGAGGGACCGGGCAGAGCGCTCGCCCGGGCGGGCCAGCGGCCGAGCCAGGGACGGCCGGCGGGCGGCGCCGCCGGCGCCTTCCGGGAGAAGGAAGGCCGTCGAGGGGAGAGGCGCCGCCGCGCCCGAAGCGGCGCCGCGACGCGACGCCGCCGCGGCGGCGGCCGAGGAAAGGGAGCGCGGCGGGCTCCGGCGGCCCAAACCCCGCAGCTGAGGCAAGGCGGAGGGCACGCGCCCTCCGCCGGCAGTCGCGCCCGCATTCGAGGCGGGGGGGCGGGGTCCGGCCCCGCGGCCGACCCGGCCACGCGCCGCGGCCTCTCCGCCGAGGCCGGGCCGCGGAGAGGGGGGGGCAGGGCGCCCCTCCCCGGCGCGGCGCGGGTTGGCCCCGCGCGCGCGGCGGGACGACGGCGGCAACGACGACGACGACGACCAGGAGGCGCGGCCGGTCGCAACGGAACGCGCCGCCGCAGGGGATCGGCGGGAGTGGCTCCCCACCCCTTCGAGGGCGCCCGCGCCACCGCCCGGCACACCTGCCGCCGCCGCCGCCGCCGTCGCCACCGCCGCCGCCGCCGGCGGCGGGCCCGCGCCGAACCGCCCGAGTCTTTGAACCTCCGCCCGGGCTCGGCGGCCTTTCGGCCCCCCCGGCTTCCTTCGGCGTTTGGCGACGCCGAGGCGAGGAGACCGGCGGACCGCCGAGACGCGGAGCGCTAGGTACCTGGCCCTGGGGCGAGGGAAACGACCTGCATGGCCCCGCCGGGGTGCCTCCCCCACTGCCGCCCTCGGGGGAGCGTCCGCCGGCGGGGGCGCGCCCGACATCCGCCGCCTTCGCCGCGGCGTCCGTCTCGGGACCCCGGGGTTTCCCTCAGTAACCCGGCACCGCGCCCGAGACGACGGCCGCGGCTCGGGCCGCCCCGCCGGAGCGGGGACGCGGCC
>NW_027094160.1:0-5000 GCF_029207755.1 Chamaea fasciata | reverse complement strand
GAGGGAGGGAGAGCGGGGTGCCGCCACCCCGCGCACCCCTCGCCACTCGTCGGCCGACTCCCGTCACCGAGCCCCTGGAGCAACCGGGCAGGACGAGGCAAGGCCGCGCGCCCCACGGCACGTCCCCGCGGCACTTCCGACACGGACGACACACGCTGGGCAAAACAAGTCGGGAGGCGCGAGGAACGAGGCGGCGCCACCTCGGCAAGCCGGGCCCGTCCTCGGGGCTCTCGGGAAAGGCCGGGGGAGAAAAGGCCCCGGCGGCCTCGACACCGCCGAGCCCCGGTGTCACGCACCCTTCGTCGAGCCGTCGGCAGCCGACCGCAAAGAGCACGGCCGGCCGGAAAAGAACGCACCCGCGGGCAGGGCGGGGCGCCGGCTTAAGGCCGGGCAGCAAAAGGGACGAGGCGCCGCCGCCTCGCCCGCCACCATCCCCGGAGGGAATACACACTTTGGGGAGGGCCCTCGCCCCACCCCTGAAGTCAACAACCGGACCGAAGAGGAACACGGCTCGCGGCCCTTTTCTCTCCTCCTCTCGGGCTCTGTCTCTCTCTCTCAACCCTTGTCTCTCTGTACCTCACACGGTTCTGTACCCATTCTCGATGGGCAAGACGGGGGGACCGGGACAGAGCCACGCGACTCGTCCCGCGTCAGGCGGCGCACTCTTTTTCCTTCCCTTCGCGCCGGCGACCGCACGCGCGGCCGCCGCTCTCGCGTCCGCCTCGGACACAGGCACTGCACCAGCCTGCGGGGATGCGGCCCGTCACACCCGCTCCCAGTAGACGGACAGACGGGTCCGAGGCCCCGAGCGCCTCCAAGACGTCGAGTCGACGCCACCGGGGCGCGGCGCCGGCGTGCGCCGCCGCCGACCTAGACGTAACCGGAGGATGGCGAGAACAGCGACCCCTTGGTGGACTTCCAGCCGCGCTGCGGAAAGCAGGTCTACCCGGCCCCCCCGCGGAAATCCGCCAAAGTCCAGCCGAAGCGGGGAAGACCTGGTCGCCGCGTCGCCGCCCGCCGCCGCGGCCGCCCCGCCGGCCTCTCCGCCGGCGGCCTCCCCGCCCCGGAGCCGGGTAAGACCTGGCCGGCCGGGGCCGCCCCGGAAGCGGGGCTAGACCTGTTCTCCGCGTCGCCGCCCGCCGCCGCCGCCGCCACCTCTCCGCCGCCGGCCTCTCCACCCCGGAGCCGGCTCGGCCTGGCCTTCCGGGACCGCCCCCGAAGCGGGGTAGACCTGTTCTCCGCGTCGCCGCCCGCTGCCGCCGGCCTCCCCGCCCCGGGGCCGGCTCGGCCTGGCCTGCCGGGGCCACCCCCGAAGCGGGGTAGACCTGTTCTCCGCGTCGCCGCCCGCTGCCGCCGGCCTCTCCGCCCCGGAGCCGGCTCGGCCAGGCCTGCCGGGGCCGCCCCCGAAGCGGGGTAGACCTGTTCTCCGCGTCGCCGCCCGCTGCCGCCGGCCTCTCCGCCCCGGGGCCGGCTCGGCCAGGCCTGCCGTGGCCACCCCCGGAGCGGGGTAGACCTGTTCCCCGCGTCGCCGCCCGCCGCCGCCGCCGCCTCTCCGCCGCCGGCCTCTCCGCCCCGGAGCCGGGTAGGCCCGGCCGGCCGGGGCCGCCCCGGGAGCGGGGCTAGACCTGTTCTCCGCGTCGCAGCCGCCCGCCGCCGGCTCTCCGCCGCCGGCCTCTCCGCCCCGGAGCCGGCTCGGCCCGGCCTGCCGGGGCCGCCCCGGGAGCGGGGCTAGACCTGTTCTCCGCGTCGCCGCGGCGCCGCCGCCGCCACCTCTCCGCCGCCGGCCTCTCCGCCCCGGAGCCGGGTAGGCCCGGCCGGCCGGGGCCGCCCCGGGAGCGGGGCTAGACCTGTTCTCCGCGTCGCCGCGGCGCCGCCGCCGCCACCTCTCCGCCGCCGGCCTCTCCGCCCCGGAGCCGGGTAGGCCCGGCCGGCCGGGGCCGCCCCGGGAGCGGGGCTAGACCTGTTCTCCGCGTCGCCGCCGCCCGCCGCCGGCTCTCCGCCGCCGGCCTCACCGCCCCGGAGCCGGGTAGGCCCGGCCGGCCGGGGCCGCCCCGGGAGCGGGGCTAGACCTGTTCTCCGCGTCGCCGCCCGCCGCCGCCGCCGCCACCTCTCCGCCGCCGGCCTCTCCGCCCCGGAGCCGGCTCGGCCTGGCCTGCCGGGGCCGCCCCGGGAGCGGGGCTAGACCTGTTCTCCGCGTCGCTGCGGCGCCGCCGCCGCCACCTCTCCGCCGCCGGCCTCTCCGCCCCGGAGCCGGGTAGGCCCGGCCGGCCGGGGCCGCCCCGGGAGCGGGGCTAGACCTGTTCTCCGCGTCGCCGCCGCCCGCCGCCGGCTCTCCGCCGCCGGCCTCTCCGCCCCGGAGCCGGGTAGGCCCGGCCGGCCGTGGCCGCTCCGGGAGCGGGGCTAGACCTGTTCTCCGCGTCGCCACCGTGGCCGCCCCGCCGGCCTCCCCGCCGCCGGCCTCACCGCCCCGGAGCCGGGTAGGCCCGGCCGGCCGGGGCCGCCCCGGGAGCGGGGCTAGACCCGTTCTCCGCGTCGCCGCCGCGGCGCCGCGACCTCTCCGCCGCCGGCCTCTCCGCCCCGGAGCCGGGTAGAGACGGCGTCCCGGGGCCGCCCCGGGAGCGGGGCTAGACCTGTTCTCCGCGTCGCCGCCGCGGCGCCCCGCCGGGCTCTCCGGCGGCGGCCGGCGGCCGCGCCTGGCCCCCGAGCGGGCTAGACCTGGCCTCCCGACGAGGCCGCTCTCTCTCGCGACCAACACCTATTTTCGACCGACTCCTCTCTCCCCCCTCCCCCCTTTCTTTTTTATTATTTTCTCATTTTTTACATGTGCTGGAAGAACGGCTCTCCCTCTGGCTCGGGACAAGAAGCTTTTCTGGGGAACAATACTCTCGGCAAACTGGAATTCATTTCCTTTCCCGCCCAGAGCCCTCCCGGCCGGCTGCGCCCCGCCTGGCCCTCGGCCCACTGACACGCCGTGCCGCCAAAAGGTCGTGGCCCGCCCGCCCCCCCCCCGGGATTCTACGCGGCCCCGCCCCCCCACCACAACCTATGGGGAAACAGCTGGGAAGGGGCAGCAGGGACGTGCGGGCCGAACCTGGCACCACGCCGCCGGCACCCCGCCCCGCCTCGTCCCGCCCCAGTCCGCGCCCCGCCCCGCCCCGCCCCGCCCCCGGCCCCGAACCCCGCCCCCCCTCCACGCTCCCTCCCCCCCGACCGAGGCCGTGGCGGGGCGGCGGGCAAGCGGGCGGCCGCTTTCCGGCCGGTTCTTTCACGGTCCGCAGAGGTCTTCGGCCCTCGGCGCGGGTCCAGGGGGCCGTGGGGGCTCGAGGCCGAGGCGCCCGGGGCCGGCACGAAGGCGCCGGCACGAAGCCCGCGTTCGCGGAGATGGACACGGTGACACACACGGCCCCTCCCCCCGCCCCCCTTTCCCCCACGCTCACGCCCCGATGCCGCCCTCTCGTGCTGCCACACGCACACACCCCCTCACGCCCACACGCCCACACACACACACACACACACACAGAGGCAGGCAGGAAGGCAGGCAGGCAGGCAGGCGGGTGCGCAGGCACCCTTAGAGTCGCATGCCCTCTCTCCCCGCCCCGAGCCCGCTCCTGCCCCTGCCCTGTGTGCGGCTGCCGCCCATCAGCGGCCGAGGGGGGGCACCCCGCCCTCCACCCTCGGCTTCCTCGGCGCCCCCTTCAGCCGTCTCCCGCCCCCACCTTCAGCCGTCTCCCGCCCCCGCCCGGCGACGGCTGGGGGCGCCCCGCCCTCCACCCTCAGCCTCCCTGGCGCCGCTTTCAAACTTTTCCCGCCCGCGGCTCTTCTCCCGTCGACGCGGTCGGCGCAGCGGCAGCGGCGGCAGGGCGAGGAGCAGGCTGACAGGCGCCGAGGCGGCCAGGGCCTCGGCCGGGCGGCCCAGGAGAGCCGGTCCACCCAGGGCTCGGGCGAGCCAGGTCCGAAGGCCGGCCGCGGACGCCAACGGGTCTAGCCAGGGTAAGGTCGGCCGGGGAACACGGGTCCGCCCGGGATCTGAGCATCGGGTCCCGACTCGGGCCCGGGACAGCCGGTCTGGGCAGGAGCCGAGCGGCAGGTCCAAAGGCCGGCGGCGGAACACAGGTCTACCCAGGGGATTTGCAGCCACGGAGCAGGTGCTGCCGCCGACAACAGGTCTACCCCAGGAAACAACTCCGGCCGCGGACAGCTGGTCTACCCCAGGAACTAAGTCCGGCCGCGGACAGAAGGTCTACCCTTTGGAAACGACGCCGGCCGCGGACAGCAGGTCTACCCCGCGGCCTTCGGCAGCCAGGGACCAAGGCCGTCCGCGGACAGAAGGTCTACCCCAAGAAACGAGGCCGGCCGCGGACAGAAGGTCTACCCCGGGGCAGTCGGCAGCCAGGGACCAAGTCCGGCCGCGGACACCAGGTCTACCCCAGGAAACGACTCCGGCCGCGGACAGCGGGTCTACCAAGGGGGCCTTCGGCAGCCAGGGACCAAGTCCGGTCGCGGACAGCAGGTCTACCCCGGGGCAGTCGGCAGCCAGGGACCAAGTCCGTCCGCGGACAGAAGGTCTACCCCAAGAAACGAGGCCGGCCGCGGACAGCTGGTCTACCCCGGGGCAGTCGGCAGCCAGGGACCAAGTCCGGTCGCGGACAGCAGGTCTACCCCGGGGGCCTTCGGCAGCCAGGGACCAAGTCCGGCCGCGGACAGCCGGTCTACCCCTAAGGGCCGGCAGCCAGGGACCAAGTCCGACCGCGGACAGCAGGTCTACCCCGGGGCCGTCGGCAGCCAGGGATCAAGTCCGGCCGCGGACAGCTGGTCTACCCCGGGGCAGTCGGCAGCCAGGGACCAAGTCCGGCCGCGGACAGAAGGTCTACCCTTTGGAAACGACGCCGGCCGCGGACAGCAGGTCTACCCCGCGGCCTTCGGCAGCCAGGGACCAAGGCCGTCCGAGGACAGAAGGTCTACCCCAAGAAACGAGGCCGGCCGCGGACAGCTGGTCTACC